>NW_023994454.1:140000-315000 GCF_015586225.1 Lucilia sericata
GTTAGTTAGTTAGTTAGTTAGTTAGTTAGTTAGTTAGTTAGTTAGTTAGTTAGTTAGTTAGTTAGTTAGTTAGTTAGTAGTAGTTAGTTAGTTAGTAGTTAGTTAGTTAGTTAGTTAGTTAGTTAGTTAGTTAGTTAGTAGTTAGTTCGTTAGTTAGTTAGTTAGTTAGTTAGTTAGTTAGTTAGTTAGTTAGTTAGTTAGTTAGTTAGTTAGTTAGTTAGTTAGTTAGTTAGTTAGTTAGTTAGTTAGTTAGTTAGTTAGTTAGTTAGTTAGTTAGTTAGTTAGTTAGTTAGTTAGTTAGTTAGTTAGTTAGTTAGTTAGTTAGTTAGTTAGTTAGTTAGTAGTTAGTAGTTAGTTAGTTAGTTAGTTAGTTAGTTAGTTAGTTAGTTAGTTAGTTAGTTAGTTAGTTAGTTAGTTAGTAGTTAGTTAGTTAGTTAGTTAGTTAGTTAGTTAGTTAGTTAGTTAGTTAGTTAGTTAGTTAGTTAGTTAGTTAGTTAGTTAGTTAGTTAGTTAGTTAGTTAGTTAGTTAGTTAGTTAGTTAGTTAGTTAGTTAGTTAGTTAGTTAGTTAGTTAGTTAGTTAGTTAGTTAGTTAGTTAGTTAGTAGTTAGTTAGTTAGTTAGTTAGTTAGTTAGTTAGTTAGTTAGTTAGTTAGTAGTTAGTTAGTTAGTTAGTTAGTTAGTTAGTTAGTTAGTTAGTTAGTTAGTTAGTTAGTTAGTTAGTTAGTTAGTTAGTTAGTTAGTTAGTTAGTAGTTAGTTAGTTAGTTAGTTAGTTAGTTAGTTAGTTAGTTAGTTAGTTAGTTAGTTAGTTAGTTAGTTAGTTAGTTAGTTAGTAGTTAGTTAGTTAGTTAGTTAGTTAGTTAGTTAGTTAGTTAGTTAGTTAGTTAGTTAGTTAGGTAGTTAGTTAGTTAGTTAGTTAGTAGTTAGTTAGTTAGTTAGTTAGTTAGTTAGTTAGTTAGTTAGTTAGTAGTAGTTAGTTAGTTAGTTAGTTAGTAGTTAGTTAGTTAGTAGTTAGTTAGTTAGTTAGTAGTTAGTTAGTTAGTTAGTTAGTTAGTTAGTTAGTTAGTTAGTTAGTTAGTTAGTTAGTTAGTTAGTAGTTAGTTCGTTATATATATATAGTATGGGAATTGATCCACCACCTCCAGTCTACCAGACTAGAACTCTAACCACTAACCTACCGGAGGCCACTATATAAACATAAATCCCGAAAATGATGTTTACAAGGGTCGGCCCATGTTTTGCCCTAGCCCCCATAAAAACGGACTTTCAAAAGCCCTATTCGGGGGGTCCGGATTTCAACGATTTTCAATCGCGTTTGTCCTTGAAACAAAGAAATTGCACGTTTCAAATTTCATGAAATTACCTCTAAAATTGCGATCTGTAGAGTGTGCACAATATTTATATGTACACACAGACAGACGGAAGGACGGACATAGCTTAATCAAAACAGAAAGTGATTCTGAACCGATTGGTATACTTTAAGGTGGGTGTAGGATCAATATTTTTGGGTGTTACAAACAACAGCACGAACGCATAATACCCTCCCCACTATAGTGGTGTAGGGTATAATGAACATATTGTATGAACACTTCTTGATTTCATTTTGCCATTTTGTTCTTTTTTTATGGACAATTCACTGACTTCAAAATATATTCATAAATTTTTAAAGATTTTCTTTTTTCAAGTGTCAAAACAGAATTCTTGATTGCATGTCAGCAAACCAATGTACATAGATAGAGGAAGAAATAAAACAAATAGTAAAGTGTAGACATGAACTAGTAATTTTTAAACATGCTGCCATTATTAATAATGATAGTTGACTCCTTGTGGAAAAATTACTTAATGGTAATGGTCCCCTATAATAATCAGGATGATATTTGGAATTTGGCTTAAGTCAATTATGGACCGAGCTCTTTTAAACTAGCAAAATATTAATTTTTAAAAACAAAATATTTTTGTTAAATTTTTAATGCGTGAGCGTATGAGTAATTTTCTGAAGAGGAACTTATATATGCGTCAATTATGAACCGATACTCATACAATTTTGTATATAGATTTTGTTATACCCTACACCACTATAGTGGGAAGGGTATTATGCGTTTGTGCTGATGTTTGTAACGCACTAAAATATTAGTACTATACCTTTAAGTATACCGATCGACTCAGAATCACTTTCTGAGTTGATTCAATTATATATAAATATATAAATATAAATCTATGCAGCCCATTTTATCGGAATCGGTTCACATTTGTTCCTATCCCCCATATAAAGCATCTTTCAGAAAATTAGTTTTTCGTCAATAAATTGCTTAAATAAATCGGAATCAAGGTAATATTCCAGATAAATGCTTTATTATGAAAAATAGATCACATTTAATATTCATTACTGGTGTAGGGTATCATATGGTCGGTCACGCCCGACTATACTTTCTTACCTGTTTTGTATAGAACTTGTTTATGTCAAATTTCATCGGTATACTTGTATTTTTAAATAAGGAAAACTTGTATTTGAATCACCAAATCTCTCCTCTGAAGGAAACCTTTTATAGGGGCTAGGATCAGTTATAGATCAGTCCTCATTAAATTCAGAAAGAAGAATTATGTTCATAAGTAAAAACTTTTTTATGTCGATTTTCATCGCTGTACTAGTAATTTTCTGAATCCTCCTCAAATTTTCTAAAGAGGACCTTATATGAGGGGTGCGGTCAATTATTACCTAACACAACTTTTTGTTGACCGATTTTGGTTCTTATGAAACTTGTTTACATTGAATATCATCGCTGTACTCGCATTTTTATGCCAGTAATTAGCGTTAAAGTATTTTTATGAAAGGGCTTATATGGGGCGTAGGGTGAGTTACCGACACATTCCGCATGAAATTCTGTAGAAAGATTAACGTTCGTATAAAAGTTTTTTATGTCAAATTTCATAACCGTATTTCAAAACTCATATTTTAAAGCCAGCAATGGTCGTTTAAGTAATTTTCTGAAGGGGACCTTATATGGAGGGTAGGGTCAATTATGTACCGATCCACATACAATTTGGTTGAGAGATTTTGGCTCCCGAGGAACTTACTTGTGTCAAATTTTTAACAAGTAATGAACGTTAAAGTAATTTTGTGAAGGGGACCTTCTATCGTCGGAAGGGTCAATTATGAATCGATCCTCACTAAACTTGGTAGAGAGATTTTGGCTCGCATAAAACGTATGTGTGTCGAATTTCGTCTCTATATTCATATTTTTAAGCCAGTAAATAGTGTTGTAGTAATTTTCAGAGGGGGACCTTATATGGGGGTAGGGTCATTTATAGGCCGATCCTAAAAAAGTTAGTAAAGAGGTTTTAACTTATAAGAAACTTACGTGGGTCACATTTCATCGCTTTACTCGTATTTTTAAGCCAGTAATGAGCGCTTAAGCCATATACTGAAGGGGACCTCAGATGTGGGTTAGGGTCCATTATGAATAGATCCACATAAAAGTTGATAGAGAGATTTTGGCTCGCGAGGAATTGTGTAATTGCTATATTCGTATATTTTAGCCGGTAATAAGCGTTAAAGTCATTTTCTGAAGGGGACCTTGTATGGATGGTAGGATCAATTATGGACTTACCCTCACTAAATTTGGTAGAAAGATTCTGACTCGCATAAAACTTATGCGTGTTGAATTTCGTCACTATATTCATATTTTTAAGCCAGTACCGAGCCGAACTTATGCCACGAACTTATACCGAATTTCATCTCTATACTCGAATGTTTAGCCCAGTTTTCTGAAAGGGACGACTATTGCGATGAAATTTGACATAAACAAGTTCTATACAAAACGAAATCTATGTACAAAATTTTATGGGTATCAGTTCATAATTGACGCATATATAAGGTCCTTTTCAGAAAATTACTTTAACACTCATAACTGGGCTAAACATTCGAGTATAGAGATGAAATTCGGTATAAGTTCGTGGCATAAGTTCGGCTCGGTACTGGCTTAAAAATATGAATATAGTGACGAAATTCAACACGCATAAGTTTTATGCGAATCAGAATTTAAAAATTTAACAAAATTATTTTGTTTTTAAAAATCAATATTTTGTTAGTTCAAAAGAGCTCGGACCATAATTGACTTAAGCCATATTCCAAATATCAACCTGATGTTTATAGGGGAGCATTCCTAAAATGAATAGTATTTCTCAACGTTGCAAACGGAATGACAAGCTTATATGTAAATCCCTTAACACTAGTGGTAGTGGTGAAGCGTATAAATACGAACAGAGAAATTATTATTTTTATTTAAACTAAAAATTTATATTTTCTTAGGTCTAATCATCATTTGTACAAATTTCAAAGAATATTTGCAACCACCAATAACATTCCAACATATACCATCACTTGCTGTAGCTGCTTCGATTTTCCCATAATATCTTCCATTCAAATTGCTGAAAGCAGAAATATTGTAATAAGACAATTAATTACATTTAATTAGCGGCAAGCTTTGCTTAACATACCTATAAAAACATTTCCTAAACCACCAGCCGGATTTATAATCTTCAGCACAGTTTACTTTTGTACTAATATCATTGTCACGATCTTTGGTAATGAACATGTGACCTTGATGTTGACTTAAATTGTCAGTAGCATTGCCAGAATATTTACCCACTTTCAGTAATTTATAATTCTCCAATTCATCTTCGACAATGAATTCATCATATTTGGCATATGTTAAAGTATTATTGAAATCTTGTAGTTGTATCAATAGTTCTACTGGCTGTAGCGCAGTCGTTAGGGCATGTAGCTTATCGAGACCGATGAAGAACTCACCTTCAATATTACCGAAGCCCATCTTATATTCTGACCAATTGCGGTAGAAATCTACAGAACCATTAATACGCCTTTGGATGACAGTCCACCCACCACCATCGGTCTGGTTATCACATGATACATAAAATGGTTTTTGTCCATAAATCTTATTAAATATGCGACATTTGTTATTTGAACAATAATTAGTATTGAAATCAGCACAACTGGTGGGATAAGAAGAAGTGGTGCTAAAAATATAATATTAAACCAGTTAGAGTGCTATATTCGGCTATGCCAAATCTATATATATAAAAATGAATGTGTGTTTGTTTGTATGTTTGTATGTTTGAACGTTATAGACTACAAAACTGCTGAATCGATTTTCTTGAAATTTTCACAGCGTATTCCTGTATGTCTGGAATAGGTAATGTACTACTTTTTATTTTGAAATTTCAAGTGGGCGAGGTGCCACGCCCATATTAGAAAATATTAAATCCGTATATTTGAGATAATATAACAGTTAGAGTCCTAAAATTTTGTCGGAGTCACTTTAGTGTCAATATGATTATTTAGGACAAAAAGTAGGCGGACTAGCATTAGGGGGCGTGACACCTCCCATATAAATTAAAAATAAAAATTCGTCTATCTAACTATTACAGTTAGAATCTTAAAACTTTGCACAAATAACTTTAAAATCCATGTTAACATTTTGGGAAATAAATTGGCGGACTACCCATGAGGGGAGCGGCACCTCCCATATTAATTAAATGCAAAAATTCGTTTATCTGGGAAACTAATAGAACTAAATTCTTCATCTTTTGCACTAAGAACTTAAATATTCGTCTGAACATTTTGGATGAAAAAGATCGGACTTCCATCTGGGGGGGGCTTGGAGCCCCCATATGAATTAAATAGAAAAATTCGTATATCTGAGAAACTATTAGAGCTAGAATCTTCAAATTTTACTTGAAGAACTTTGACATTCATCTGAACAATTAGAGTATAACGGGCGGACTTTCAATGGGGGACTTGGTGCCTCCCATATTAATTAAATACAAAATTTCGTTTATCTGGGAAACTAACTTCTACTTCTAACTAAACTTAAAATTTTGCACAAATTACTTTAATATTCATCTAAACATTTTGGAGAAAAAAGGGCGGGCTTTTATCTTGGGGGTTTGAAACCCCCACATGAATTTAATAGAAAAATTCTTATATCTGAGAAACTATTAGATGTAGAATCTTTAAATATTACATGAAGTACTTTGACATTAATGTGAACATTTAGGGAATAATTGGCGGACTTTAAATGGGGGACTTGGCACTTCCCATATTAATTAAATACAAAAATCCATTTATCTGGGAAACTAATAGAACTAGATTCTTCAAATTTTGCATAAATTTCTTTAATATTCAACTGAACATTTTGGGGGAAAACGAGCGGAAACATTTTAATAGAATGATTTATCTATACGCAGAACATACTTATGTCGAATTTTATCCGGATATAATAATTTAATAATGAATTTAGTGGTATTAAGTGATTTTCAAAAGTTAACCTTATATGGGGGCTAAGACAACTTTTGGACCGGTCTGGAAAAAAATCCGTATAAGGGCGTAAGGGCGGGCTTTTATCTTGGGGGTTTGAAACCCCCACATGAATTTAATAGAAAAATTCTTATATCTGAGAAACTATTAGATGTAGAATCTTTAAATATTACATGAAGTACTTTGACATTAATGTGAACATTTAGGGAATAATTGGCGGACTTTAAATGGGGGACTTGGCACTTCCCATATTAATTAAATACAAAAATCCATTTATCTGGGAAACTAATAGAACTAGATTCTTCAAATTTTGCATAAATTACTTTAATATTCAACTGAACATTTTGGGGGAAAACGAGCGGAAACATTTTAATAGAATGATTTATCTATACGCAGAACATACTTATGTCGAATTTTATCCGGATATAATAATTTAATAATGAATTTAGTGGTATTAAGTGATTTTCAAAAGTTAACCTTATATGGGGGCTAAGACAACTTTTGGACCGGTCTGGAAAAAAATCCGTATAATGATTTATATACATATATGTATACAAAATACACATTTATGTCGAATTTTATCCCGATAACTTTGAATGTCAATATGCGTTTAAGTAATTTTCGGAAATGGTCCTTATATGGGTGTTGTGATCAATTATGGAGCGATCAGGAAACAATTTCGTATAATGATTTATATACAAAAAAAAATCAAGTCTAATTTTACTCCAATAGCTTAATCAATAAATGAAATATGTGCGTTTAGGTGATTTTGGAAGCTATGACCAATTAAGGGCCTATACGGAGATTATTTGAAGTGGACCTAGGAGATATTACCAAATATGGACCGATCCAGAAAAAATTTGGTAGAATGATTTATATGCTCACAAAACATATTCAAGTCGTACTTTATCCGGATTGCTTTATTATTCAAAGATGATTTAAGAGGTTTTCGTGAACGGACCTTATATGGGAGCCTATCTGCAAAAATATTTCGTAGAGTGATTCATATAAAGACAAAATATCAAGATAACTTTATTCGACAATGAAATATGTGGTTTTAAGTGATTTTCGAAAGTGGACCTTATATGGGACCTATGACGAATAATGGACCAATCCGGGAAAAAAGTGGTAGAATGACTTATATATACACATAACATATTAAAGTCTAATTTTATCCCTATAGCTTTAGAATTCAATGAAATATATATATACAAAATTTTGTGTTGATACCGATATTTTTGAGGGAGTTATTTATCATAAACTAATTTCCGGGAATACATGGGTATGTATGGGGGCTATGTGAAATATTGAATCGATTGTAAAGATTTTGATCATAATTGATTACTGCCCTGAAAAAATAATGTGTGACAAAATTCATCGAAATATCTTTGGTAGTTTCTGAGAAAACTACAAAAGAATTAGGAAAAAACGTAATTTTTTTCGAGGTAGTCTGAAATTTTTACTCAAAACTTTTTACGTTGTGAACCGATTTTGCTGATTTTTAATACCAAATTGTTTAGGATAATAATAAATATTTTGGGTGAATTTGGTTGATTTCCTTTGCTTAGTTTTAACGTGAACGTGTTTTACACAGACAGACAGTGGACATACGGACATAGCTAAATCTACTCAGAATTTCATAAGGACCCAGAATATATGTATATACCTTGTTGGGTCTTAGATGAATATTTCTTGGTGTTACATACGGAACGATAAACTTATATATACCCTCTATCACCACTGATGATGGTGATGGAAAGAATGAAGAAATAGCTAACTGAACTCATTTGGACAACTATTGCTGGGACCAATAGGTGAAATGTTACACTCATTTGAATAAAACCCTGTATGACCAAAATGTTCAACTTTGACCCCCTCTGACTTCGGCAGTTCTTGACAGATAGAGCTAAAAATTTGTGTCCGGCCTACTATACTCTCTGGCACCACTGATGGTGGTGGAGGGTATAATAAAAACTAAATAAACAAGAGAACAAAGTTAATTTTTAATAAATTTTTGAAATATTTATTGTCATTTAAATTGATCGATAATAAAATCAAAGTACAACTTGATTTAATATTTTTGAATTCAGTTTTTAATGAATCCATTGCAAACTTACCAAACTAAATCTTTGCCTTTGTTCAAGGCCATTAATGTGTTAGCCTCTATAATTATGCAAAAAAAAAAAATACAAATTAAGTAAATTATACATTTTGTATTTCTTACAATACTCATTTATTTCTTACCAATATTATTGATATAACTTTGAACGTATTGACTCAGTTCTTTCTGATCCGATTTAGTTGCTGTTATTTGTAATTTATTTTCCACATTCTTAAGTTTTTCAGTGAAACCTTCTAATAAACCATCGTGGCCTTTCAGTGTTTCCTTTATATATATTATTTCATCTTCATGTTCTTTGGTACGTGCCAATATTTTAATTTCAGTGTTCTGTAAGTTCTTTGGGATATTGTCGACTTTATTCTCCAAAACTTTCAACTGTGAATGTATCATTTCAATGCCTGTTTTCAAGGCTTCTAAATGACTCTCGAAGCGAGCGTAGTCACAAGCCATGAACTCATCTTTCAGCTGTTTAGAAAAAATAAACAATAGTTTACTTCAATTAAGTAGTATTATGCATTAATTAAGTGATAAACGCGGATCTTTCATATGAGTACTGCAGGATACTGAATAGGATCAGCAAAGGTATCTCGTTGTTTAAACTAAAAGAGGAAAGATCTTGTTCTACGGTATCTTAATGAGTGCTTAGTTAGTTAGTTTGAAAGGAGGATGTATATACATTAAATCCGAAGAAATACACCTAGGCATATAGTAGGGATATAGGCGAAACTGAAGGGGTTGTCAAACAAAACTTGTTATTCTCTTCACACAGACGAGTTCTGAGAGAATAAAACACACTTGAGAGAACTAAACGCACTCACAAATATTCTTCGCGAAATTGTGAGGATATTAGCACTTAATAGTTTTTCTTATCACTTAAACTTAATATTTATTATTTTTTGCGACATTTTTATTGTATTTAAAACCCCGAAAATAATTTATATTTTACAAACAAAAAAAAATAAAATATTTTTTATTCTTTGACATTTCATTATACCCTACACCACTATAGTGGGAAGGGTATTATGCGTTTGTGCTGATGTTTGTAACGCATTAAAATATTAGTACTATACCCACCTTAAAGTATACCGCTCGACTCAGATTCAATTTCTGAGTCGATTTAACGATGTCCGTCCGTCCGACCGTCCGTATGTCCATGTAAACGTTGTTATCAAAGTAGAGGACGCAATTTTCAAGATAATTCGATGAAATTTGGAACATATGTTTGTTTTGATCCAAGGACTAAGCCTATTGAAAATGGTTAAAATCGGTCCATTATTTCACCTAGCCCCCATACAACTGAACCCCCCGGAAAGGGCTTTTGAACTCATAATTATGTATAACATATATGTATCTCGATGAAAGTTCGCACAACTAAGTTTCATACAAGCCTTGATGACCTTGCCGAATTTTGAAATGATCGGACTTCATTTGACCCTAGCCCCCACAAAAAGCCCCCTTCAGAAAGTGACTTGAATATCCGCAATTCATTTATTAGCACTGTTATTGTAATGAAATTTAGCACAGACAAATATTATATATATTATATAAATACAAATCTATCCAGCCCTTTTTATCGGGATCGATCCACATTTGCTCCTATCCTCCATATAAAGCCTCATTTAGAAAATAAGTTTTTCGCCAATAAATTGCTTTTTTTTTTGGTCAATTATGGACGGATCCTCGTCAAATTTTCTAGAACGAATTTAGTTTAGGCAGTAATGAGCGTCAAAGCCATTTTCTGAAGGGGGCTAGGATCAATTATGAACCGATCCTTATAAAATTTTACAAAGCGATTTAGGTTCCTGTAAAATATGTTCATGTCGAATTACATCGCTATAGATGCTTCTTTTAGACAGTTATGAGCGTTAAAGTCATTTTCTTAAGGGGACCTTATATGGCGGATAGGGTCAATTATGAACCGATCCTTATAAAAATTTTACAATGATATTAAGGTTCCTATAAAATATGTTCATGTCGAATTTTATCGCTATGGATGCTTACTTAAGGCAGTTATGAGCGTCAAAGCCATTTTCTGAAGGGGACCTTATATGGGGGTAGACTCAATTATAAACCGATCCTTATAAAATTATACAAAACGATTTAGGTATCTGTAAGAAATGTTCACGTCGAATTACATCGCTATAGATGCTTCTTTGGACAGTTATAAGCGTTAAAGTCATTTTCTGAAGGGGACATTATATGGGGGATAGGGTCAATTATGGACCGATCCTTATACAATATTACAATGATATTAAGTTTCCTATAAAATATGTTCATGTCGAATTTCGTCGCTATAGATGCTTCTTTTAGACAGTTTTGAGCGTTAAAGCCATTTTCTGAAGGGGATCTTATATGGGGGTAGGGTCAATTATGAACCGATCCTTATAAAATTTGACGAAGGTGTTAAGGTTCCTATCAAATATGTTTATGTCGAATTTCATCGCTCTAGCTGCTTCTTTTAGTCAATTATGAGCGTTAAGTTCATTTTCTGAAGGGGACCTTAATGGGGGATAGGGTCAATTATTAACCGATCCTTATAAAATTTTACAATCATATTAAGGTTCCTATAGAATATGCTCATGTTGAATTCCATCGCTATAGATGCTTCTTTAAGGCAGTTATGAGCGTTAAAGTCATTTTCTGAAGGAGACCTTATATGGGGGGTAGGGTCAATTATGGACCGATCCTTATAAAATTTTACAGAGCGATTTAGGTTTTATGTCGAATTTCATCGCTATAGATGCTTTCTTTTTTTGTGAAGGGGACCTTATATGGGGGCTAGGCTAATTCGTGGACCGATATTGCCCATTTTCAATACCAAACAAACTGCATGAACATAGCTAGATCGTCTTAGAATTTAATAAGGATCCAGAATATATATATTTTATGATGAATATTTCGATGTGTTACAAACGGAATGACTAAAACAATATACCCCCATCTTTTTTGGTGGTGGTATAAAAATAAATCACATTAAATATTCATAACTGGTGTAGGGTGTCATATAGTCGGCCAAGCCCGACTATACTTTCTAACTTGTTTTAATTAAAACTGAAAAAAGAAAAGTTGTAAATTTTCGTATTGAAAATGAAAAAAGTATTTCACATACTTTTTTTCTTTTTCCACTAGTGCAGAAAAAAATAACAAAAAGTCGTGTTTATAATATGTTTTAAGATGAAATATCTTCTGAAAAAAATTAATTAACTATTATTTTTATTCACTGGTATATAAAATCCCAGTAATAACATACAAAAAATTAAGTATCAGAAATACATTTATTATTTAGTACCTTTTGAACAACTGTGTTTATTTTTGAGCTTCTACTAATACATTCTCACCAGTTAGGTTTTTGACAGGGGACTTAGGTCTTTGACAATCCCTTTCGCCTATATGCCACTATATGCACCTAGGCCTCGGGCCTGTTATGCGCTCCTTAACCAGTGCCTCAGGTGGGAATCGAACCCACCACCTCCGGTCTACCAGACTAGAACACTAACCACTAACCTACCGGAGGCCAATTTCATAACTTTTTATACCCACCATCAAAAAGATGAGCGGTATATTGATTATGTCATTTGTAATTTGAAATTTTCCATAAATTTTCTCTATAGGTAAGGTTTGTTTGGTATTGAAAATGGGCAATATCGGTCAACCTTTTCGGAAATGACTTTAACGCTCATTACTGGCTTAGAAATACCAATATAGCGATGAAATTCGACACACATAAGTCTGATGCGAGTCAAATTTTATATGGATCGTTCAGTAATTGACCCTACCCCCGAGTACATTAGTACAGTCATGAAAAATGAACTTTTGATTTGAACTTTTATAGGAACGTAAATCTTCCTACCAAATTTCATGAAGAAAGTGTCGGGTAGTGATATTCGATGTAAACATGTTATATATGAACCAAAATTGGTCTAAAAATTTGATGAACATTTTTATGAAAAACGGTTAATAATTCAACCTACCACTCATATAAGGACCTCTTCAGTTCATTTGATAAGTAATAATATCCTGATAACTATAGGGCATACGGCATACGGTTTGATGGTGGGTATATGAGATTCGCCACAACCGAATATAACACTCTTACTTGTTTTTGTCTGCAGCAGATATAGCTAGATCTTCTAAGAATATAACATGTAAGAGTTCTATATTCGGCTATGCCGAATCTTCACCACGATGTATTAAAAAAACAGTCAGCACGATTTTTAATACATAAATTCAAAAAATACCTATTATAAAACGAAAACGTACCAGAAAGGCCCGCTTTATTGATTTTCATTCAATCAGGATGTTTCATGTGTACAAAAAAAACTAAAAAGTTCCAGTCATAGAACAAAATAGTACCAAATAGTACCAGAACAAAATAGTACCAAAAGTTCTTCCCTACAGATTATTATCAGCTTAAGTCTCTTAATATTTAATTTAATGTTTCTATGTTCAATATTATAAAAAATTCAAAACGTACCTTTTGAAGATGGAAAAAGTACAAAAGATGACCTTTTATAAAAAATTCAAAAAGTACCTTTTGAAGAAGGAAAAAGTACCAAAATGTCCCCTTTAATTGGTTCCAACTCACTCTGGGCTGTGCATGCTTAATTTCATGTTACTAGATGCAATATTATAGAAAATTTAAAAAGTACCAAAGAGTCCCCTTTTATAAGTTCTTCCTTAATCCGGGCTCTACTTGGTTAATTTCATGTTTCTATAGAAAATTCAAAAAGTTCCTTTTGACGAACGAAAAAGTACCAAAAAGTGCCATTCTATAGGTTCTCATTTACAAAATTCGGATTTCTCAGATATCTGGGTATTCTGAAAACAGATTCCAACATACACACAGACGGATAGACAGACGGGTGGGCGATAAAACGCACATGGCTAAATTAACTGAGCTATTTATAAGGATTTACAATATAGGTTTGGAAAATTATATTATAGAAATTACTAACGGAATGACAAACTTATCACACGAAGGTGAAGGGTATAAAAAGGACCCACAAACCTTTTTTATGGCAGCAATCAAGATTTCGATGTGTTACAAACGGATTGATAAAATCAAACTTTTACTGATGTGGTTTATATAAACTGGGATTATATGTATAAGTGAAGACTGGCATAATTAAAAAATCTGATACTTATCAGTATGTATAAAGTACTGTATGTTTCTCATCTGTATTTAAACTAAACTTTTACTTTTAAAATGTTGAATATAATCATGAGTTTTAGGCTTAACGTTTACAGCAAACAATCTAACTCACGTCGAAAATAATGGACATTTTTAAAAACAGATAAAACTATATGAAAGTCACACATTGGTACGTTGCATATTTTGTAGCATCTAGCCTAAAAAGTCTTGTAGTAAATGACTGATTTGGTTTCTCTTGGACTCCCAGGGTACAATTAACTAAAGTGATTGGATCAAATAAATGGTTCTTTAGAAAATCCACACAAATTTGTTTAAATATCTACACCAAAACAAATAAAAACTTACATCGATTTCGGCATCTACGAAATTATTCGAATTCCAAACGTAGAATATTAGTATTAAATGTAATAATATGTTATAAAACATCTTCTTTTTCGTATAATAGTTTTTGTATTTATTTATTCAATATTAAATGCACAATGAATTGAGATTAATTTTACATGCAGTTTATAAATAAGTTTTAAATTGATAAGAAATATGAATATTCAATCGATTCTTATTAATTGACTTACAATCAGTCGTTTAATTAACTTTGTCAAATGCAGCACAGTGGTTTAGAAAGAACTTTTTTATAATTCATTAACTCATGAACTAAAGGAGATTTGGAGTTAGTTGTATTTATGGTTTCATTGGATGCAGTAGGCGATTTCTTTAAACTCTATAATTAGTTTAAGTGGTTAGTTTTTATTTACATAATAGTTAAAAATATTTAAAATGTCTTTAGATTATTGTAAGAAATTTCAAATTTATATTCCTTATTATCCACCATATTGATAACATTGTATTGCTGCAGACTGGGAAAAATTAACTGAATATTTTTGTAATTTTAAAACTGTTAATTCCTTATTAAAACATCCAAAGAGTGGATGTAATGTTGTGTTTAACATTGATTTTAGTTCTTATATAACCATCTGGGTAAAAGTATATGAAACAAAACAATTCAATTATTGTGAGCATGAGCTCAGGGTCATGGACAAGAATTATAAATTTCTAAATTTTGTCTGCTTACTTTACAACTAGTCAGACATTGCAGTTTTACTAACCTTTATTAAACTCCCAGCTGTCAAATTTGTTTTAGGATTTTCAATACCTAATTGCGCAAATTTCGGCAAATTTGATACTTACGTTTTATCAAACGAATATCCTTAATATTATACAAAATTAACTAATTAGAAATTGTTTTGAACAAGAAAAGATTTATTGACTCTCGTATAGTGCGTATACGTAATATGAAACTCTAATATTGACAAATAATAATCATACGTAAATTACACATTTTTGTGAGACAAAATGTTTAAATACATTTTTGAGACAAATTTTCTTTTTATACCCTCCACCACCATCAGTGGTGATAGAGGGTATATAGTATATAACTTTGTCATTCCGTGTGTAACACCAAGAAATATTCATCTGAGACCCAATAAAGTATATATATTCTGGGTCCTTATCAAATTCTGAGTCGATTTAGCTATGTCCGTCTGTCTGTCCGTCTGTCCGTCTGTCTGCCTAAAACACGCTCACGTTAAAACTAAGCAAAGTAAGTACACCAAATTCACCGAAAATATTCATTGTTGTCCTAAGCAGTTTAGTATTGAAAATGAGCAAAATCGGTTCATACCGGGAAAAGTTATGAATCCAAATTTAAAACAACCTCGAAAAAAATAAGCATTTTTTACACATTCGGATGCAATTTTCTCGAAAACTATGCAAGATAAATTCATGAAAATCACCATGAATAAGTTTCTACACGAGAACTTGATCTCTGCTGAAAATTGCCAGAATCGGTCCACAATTTCATATACCTCCCATACAAAAGTACATATTCCCGGAAAATGGGTTTTTTGTTAATAACTTCCGTCACAATGTCGATATCTTCACAAAATTTAACAAATTAAAATATTATGTCAATAGAATTCATTCAGATAAAAAATTTCTTGATCGGTCCATAATTGGACATAGCTCCCATACAAGGTCCCCTCCCGAAAATCACTTAAACGCGCATAACGCATTACTTAATTAAGATATCCATATAAAATTCGGTACAAGTATTGCTTATCTATACAGAAATATTATTGAGAAATTTTTTTCCGATCGGTCCATAATTGGTCATAGCTCCCATACAAGGTCCCCTCCCGAAACTCACTTAAACGCACATAACTCATTACAAAATAAAGATATCCATATAAAATTTGGTAGAAGTATTGCCCGTATGCACAAAAATATTACTGTGAAATTTTTTTCCGATGGGTCTATAATTAGTCATAGCTCCTATACAAGGTCCCCTCCCGAAAATCACTTAAAACCACATAACTCATTAGTGAATGAAGACATCAATATAAAATTTGGTACAAGTATTGCTCTTATATACAGAAATATTACTATGAAAGTTTTCTTGGATCGGTCCATAATTAGTCATAGCTCCCATACAAGGTCCCCTCCCGAAAATCACTTAAACGCGCATAACTCATTTCTAAAGTAAGATATCTATATAAAATTTGGTACAAGTACTGTTGTATGACTGAGAAATATTGCTGAAAATTTTTTTTCCGATCGGTCCATAACTGGTCGTGGCTCCCATACAAGGTCCCCTCCCGAAAATCGCTTAAAACCACATAACTCATTAGTTAATGAAGATATCCATATAAAATTTGACACAAGTATTGCTCTTATATACACAAATATTATAATGGCAATTTTTTGGATCGGTCTATAATTGGTCATAGCTCCCATACGAAGTCCCATCCCGAAAATCACTTAAACGCGCATAACTCATTACTGAATTAAGATATCCATATAAAATTTGGTAAAAGTATTGCTTATATGCACAGAAATATTACTGTGAAATTATTTTCCTATCAGTACATAATTGATCATAGCTCCCATACAATGTCCCTTTCAGAAAAACACTTAAAGGCACGTAGCTCATTACCTAATAACCCATAAAATATGAGACATAAATATTATTTTTGTACACTTCAAATTTTTTTCATGATTGGCCCATTCTTGGTCGTAGCTCTCATACAAGGTTATCTCCCGAAAATCACTTAAACGCACATAACTCATTACCAAATATTGATATCCATACATTTAGCAAAAATATACATAAATTAACCTATAAAATTGTTGTACGATCGGTCCATATTTGGTCATAGCTCTCATACTAGGTCCCCTCCAGAAAATCACTTAAATGCACAATATTCATTACCAAATAATGACATAGATACAGAATTTTGAAATTTTGTCTTTATATACATAATTGGCCATAGCTCCCATACAAGGTCCTTTTACGAAAATCTCTTAAACGCACATTACTCTTTACCAAATAGAGCTATTGATACAAAATTTGGCATAAATATTAGTTTTGTATACAAAAATTCTATTTCCAGATTTTTTCACGATTGGTTCATAACATGGGTGCGGTCGGTCCCATAAAAGTGTCGCTTCAGAAAATCAAATAAACACTCATAACTTATTACAAAATTACGATATAGATACAAAATTTGACTGAAATATAGCTTTTATGTACAGAAATTTTGCTTAAAGATTTTTTTACGATCGGTCTATAATTGGTCATATCTCCAATACTAGGTCCTGCCCTTAAAAGCGTTTTAACCGTATTTAACTAGTTGCATTATCAATTTGCGTAGAACAAAATTATATATATGTATTTTGAAAATCCTTAAATCTTTCACATACATGCATACATGCAAATTACTAAATATCACTAAGCGCTATTAAAATATAAAGAAAATGGCATTTGTAATGTTCAATAAATCTTATAATAGATTTATGCTGTTTAAATCTTGGGATTTTTTCTATTTAAGACATGAGAAAACTTATTTCTACAAATATTTGATCAGTTAGTAAAGTATTAATATAAAATTAGCTGGTGGAGGGTATTTAAGATTCGGCACAGCCGAATATAGCACTTTAACTTGTTTATAATTCATTAACTCATGAACTAAAGGAGATTTGGAGTTAGTTGTATTTATGGTTTCATTGGATGCAGTAGGCGATTTCTTTAAAACTCTATAATTAGTTTAAGTGGTTAGTTTTTATTTACATAATAGTTAAAAATATCTAAAATGTCTTTCTATTATTGTAAGAAATTTCAAATTTATATTCTTTATTATCCACCATATTGATAAGATTGTATTGCTGCAGAGTGGGAAAAATTAACTGAATATTTTTGTAATTTTAAAACTGTTAATTCCTTTTTAAAACATCCAAAGAGTGGATGTAATGTTGTGTTTAACATTGATTTTAGTTCTTATATAACCATCTGGGTAAAAGTATATGAAACAAAACAATTCAATTGGTGTGAGCATGAGCTCAGGGTCATGGACAAGAATTACAAATTTCTAAATTTTGTCTGCTCACTTTACAACTAGTCTGACATTGCAGTTTTACTAACCTTTATTAAACTCCCAGCTGTCAAATTTGTTTTAGGATTTTCAGTACCTAATTGCGCAAATTTCGGCAAATTTGATACTTACGTTTTATCAAACGAATATCCTTAATATTATACAAAATTAACTAATTAGAAATTGTTTTGAACAAGAACAGATTTATTGACTCTCGTATAGTGCGTATACGTAATATGAAACTCTAATATTGACAAATAATAATCATACGTAAATTACACATTTTTGTGAGACAAAATGTTTAAATACATTTTTGAGACAAATTTTCTTTTTATACCCTCCACCACCATCAGTGGTGATAGAGGGTATATATAACTTTGTCATTCCGTGTGTAACACCAAGAAATATTCATCTGAGACCCAACAAAGTATATATATTCTGGGTCCTTATCAAATTCTGAGTCGATTTAGCTATGTCCGTCTGTCCGTCTGTCCGTCTGTCTGTTTAAAACACGCTCACGATAAAACGAAGCAATAGAGTTTAACCAAATTCACCCAAAATGTTCTTCATTCCGATCGGTCCATAATTGGTCATAGCTCCCATACAAGGTCCCCTCCCGAAAATCACTTAAACGCTCATAACTCATTACTAAATTAAGATATCCATATAAAATTTGGTACAAGTATTGCTCACATGCATTGAAATATTACCGTGAAATTTTTTTCCGATCGGTCCATAATTGGTCATAGCTCCCATACAAGGTCCCCTCCCGAAAATCACTTAAACGCTCATAACTCATTACTAAATTAAGATATCCATACAAAATTTGGTGTAAGTATTGCCCACATGCATAGAAATATTACCGTGAAATTTTTTTCCGATCGGTCCATAATTGGTCATAGCTCCCATACAAGGTCCCCTCCCGAAAATCACTTAAACGCGCATAACTCATAACTAAATTAAGATATACATATAAAATTTGGTACAAGTATTGCCCACATGAATAGAAATATTACCGTGAAATTTTTTTCCGATCGGTCCATAATTGGTCATAGCTCCCATACAAGGTCCCCTCCCGAAAATCACTTAAACGCGCATAACTCATAACTAAATTAAGATATCCATATAAAATTTGGTACAAGTATTGCCCACATGCATAGAAATATTACCGTGAAATTTTTTTCCGATCGGTCTATAATTGGTCATAGCTCCCATACAAGGTCCCCTCCCGAAAATCACTTAAACGCGCATAACTCATTACTAAATTAAGATATCCATATAAAATTTAGTATAAGTATTGCCCATATGCATAGAAATATTGCTGTGAAATTTTTTTCCGATCGGTCCATAATTGGTCATAGCTCCCATACAAGGTCCCCTCCCGAAACTCACTTAAACGCACATAACTCATTACAAAATAAAGATATCCATATAAAATTTGGTATAAGTATTGTCCATATGCACAGAAATATTACTGTGAAATTTTTTTCCGATCGGTCCATAATTGGTCATAGCTCCCATACAAGGTCCCCTCCCGAAAATCACTTAAACGCGCATAACTCATTACTAAATTAAGATATCCATATAAAGTTTGCTCATATACAGAGAAATATTACTGTGAAATTGTTTTCCTATCGATCCATAATTGATCATAGCTCCCATACAAGGTCCCTTTCAGAAAAACACTTAAAGGCACATAACTCATTACCAAATAATGATATAAATAAATACTATTTTTGTTCATAAATAATAATATTTTGTAATGCAAAAAGCACTTAATGTTATTTCAAAAATTTTTCACGATCGGTCTATATTTGGTCATATTTCTCATACTAGGTCCTGCCCCTAAAAGCGCTTTAACCGTATTTAACTATTTGCATTATAAATTTGTGTAGAACAAAATTATATATATGTATGTATTTTGAAAATCCTTAAATCTTTCACACACATGCAAATACTAGATATCGCTAAAGCATATCTTAGGGCGCTATAAAAATTTAAAAGGAAGTGGCGTTTCTAATGTTCAATAAATCTTGGAATTGTAGTAGATTTAAGATGTTTAAATCTTGGGTTTTTTCTATTTATGACATGAGAAAACTTATTTCTGCAAATATTTTATTAATTAGAAATGTATTAATACAAAAGTTGCTGGTGGAGGGTATTTAAGATTCGGCTCAGCCGAATATAGCACTCTAACTTGTTTTTCTTTTAATTCTATTACTGGTGGGGGAGTAATGTAGTGTATCACTACATACTTCTATTTCTTTTAAAAACTTGTATTATTTACTTTATGTTATTATGTTTTTAAATCAAGTTTTATATTTTTATACCCTCCACCAACATCAGTGGTGATAGAGGGTATATATAACTTTGTCATTCCGTGTGTAACACCAAGAAATATTCATCTGAGACCCAACAAAGTATATATATTCTGGGTCCTTATCAAATTCTGAGTCGATTTAGCTATGTCCGTCTGTCTGTCCGTCTGTCTGCCTAAAACACGCTCACGCTAAAACTAAGCAAAGGAAGTACACCAAATTCACCGAAAATATTCATTGTTGTCCTAAGCAGTTTGGTATTGAAAATGAGCAAAATCGGTTCATACCGGGAAAAGTTATGAATCAAAATTTAAAACAACTTCGAAAAAAATAAGCATTTTTTACACATTCGTATGCAATTTTCTCGAAAACTATGCAAGATAAATTCATGAAAATCACCATGAATAAGTTTCTACACGAGAACTTGATCCCTGCTGAAAATTGCTAGAATCGGTCCACAATTTCATATACCTCCCATACAAAAGTACATATTCCCGGAAAATGGGTTTTTTGTTAATAACTTCTGTCACAATCTCGATATCTTCACAAAATTTTACAAATTAAAATCTTATGTCAATAGAATTCATTCAGAGAAAAAATTACTAAAAATTAAAATTATTACTACGAAATTTTTTTTCGATCGGTCCATAATTGGTCATAGCTCCCATACAAGGTCTCCTCCCGAAAATCACTTAAACGCGCATAACTCATTACTTAATTAGGATATCCATATAAAATTTGGTACAAGTATTGCTTATCTGTACAGAATTATTACTGAAAATTTTTTTCCGATCGGTCCATAATTGGTCATAGCTCCCATACAAGGTCCCGTCCCGAAACTCACTTAAACGCACATAACTCATTACAAAATAAAGACATCCATATAAAATTTGGTAAAAGTATTGCCCGTATACACAAAAATATTACTGTGACATTTTTTTCCGATAGGTCCATAATTGGTCATGGCTCCCATACAAGGTCCCCTCCCGAAAATCACTTGAACGCGCGTAACTCATTACTAAAATAATATATCTATATAAAATTTGGTACAAGTACTGCCTATATGACTGAAAAATATAACTGAAAATTTTTTTCCGTTCGGTCCATAACTGGTCATGGCTCCCATACAAGGTCCCCTCCCGAAAATCACTTAAAACCACATAACTCATTAGTTAATGAAGATATCCATATAAAATTTGATACAAGTATTGCTCTTATATATACAAATATTATTATAAAAATTTTTTGGATCGTTCTATAATTGGTCATAGCTCCCATACAAAGTCCCATCCCGAAAATCACTTAAACGCGCATAACTCATTACTGAATTAAGATATCCATATAAAATTTGGTACAAGTATTGCTTATATGCGCAGAAATATTACTGTGAAATTATTTTCCTATCAGTCCATAATTGATCATAGCTCCCATACAAGGTCCTTTATCTATATAATTAATAGGCAAGACGATTTTTTGTGACCCCTTTTACTCTTACCGTATACATCTGATCTTGGCAAAAAATATATCATTTTAAAGGTATTTGTTCACAGGTGTGCACAATATATATATTAATGAGATCGGTTCAGAATTTTAGGAGCTATAAACGTTTAAAGTACGTATTCTTGAAATTAAAAACAAACAAACAAAGCAAGAAACAAAACAGAAAAGTAAACAACACGGATTTTTGAAAAAAGAGAGGAGAGTGCAGAAACGTTTAACTTCTCTGTTGCTGTTTTCTTTTTGTATTTTGCATGATATTTGTTTTTGTTGTTTTTAATAAGATTTTTTGTAAACAAATAAGAATGTAAACAGGCTCAGACAATGCGAAAATAGGATTTTATTGTTTTATATTTTTGTGTAAAGTGCTAAATTGTGAATGAGATAATGATATATTTTGTTACTAAAACCCATCACTAAAACCCATCACATTTTCTAAAAGAAAACATTATTCAAAGCAAATTATACACTTTGATAATATCAATAACGTTAATTATTTTACCACAGATTTGAACTGCAAAAATAGGGTTTTATTTTAGCTTATTTATGCAATTTTTCCAGCATTGGTTCTGGTCGAATTTCGACCGCTGGAAGAACTCTAGTTTCTATAAATATTTGATCAATTAGAAAAGTATTAATATAAAAGTAGCTGGTGGAGGGTATTTAAGATTCGGCTCAGCCGAATATAGCACTCTAACTTGTTTTAATTACTTCTTACAATTTTATATTTTCTTAGGTCTTATCATCATTTGAACAAATTTTAAAGAATGTTTGCAACCTCTACTAGAATTCCAACATATACCAAAATTTGTATTAGTAGATACTTCTTTCGCATGATATTTTCCATTTAAATTGCTAAAAGAATAAAAAAGTTAAATTAAATTATTAACATTAACGGAAAGCCTTGTTTAACAAACCTATTAAAACAGGCATGAAACCACCATGCACTTTTAAAATACTCAGCACAGTTTTTTTCATTTGTATCTAAGTCATTGTCACGATCTTTCGTGGTAAACATATAACCCTGATGTGGACTAAATGAATCAGTAGCATTGCCAGAATATTTACCCACTTTCAGTAATTTATAATTCTCCAATTCATCTTCGACAATGAATTCAGCATATTTGGCATATGTCAAAGTATTATTGAAATCTTTTAGTTGTATCAAGAGTTCTACTGGTTGTAGTTCAGTCGTCAGGGCATGAAGTTTATCGAGACCGATGAAGAACTCGCCTTCAATATCACCGAAGCCCATCTTATATTCTGACCATTTGCGGTAGAAATCTACGGAACCATTAATACGTCTTTGGATGACAGTCCATCCACCACCATCGGTCTGGTTATCACATGATACATAAAATGGTTTTTGTCCATAAATCTTACTAAATATGCGACATTTGTTATTTGAACAATAATTAGTATTGAAATCAGCACAACTGGTGGGATAAGGATTGGTAGTGCTGAAAATGATATTGTTTATCTATAAATATGTATGTATTTATGTTTGTAGTTAAACTATTTTTGTAGAGAAATTTTTGATCAATTGTAGCTTATATTTGATTGATAACTGTGTGTATAGTCATATTTATTGACGATACTTTAATTTATAAGTTTGGCGAATTCGATTTGTTAACTTACCAAACTACTGCTTTGCCTTTATGCACGGCAATTAAGTTATATAGCTTCTAAAATAATAACAAATACAAGTAAAAATTAATTTTTCTTGAAATATATTCATACATTCATATGATGTATGTATATGTATGTATGTATGTATGTATGTATGTATGTATGTATGTATGTATGTAGTTGTATGTATGTATGATGTATGTATGTATGTATGTATGTATGTATGTATGTATGTATGTATGTATGTATGTATGTATGTATGTATGTATGTATGTATGTATGTATGTATGTATGTATGATGTATGTATGTAGGTATGTAGTATGTATGTATGTAGGTATGTATGTATGTATGTATGTATGTATGTATGTATGTATGTATGTATGTATGTATGATGTATATGTATGTATGTATGTATGTATGTATGTATGTATGTATGTATGTATGTATGTATGTATGATGTATGTATGTATGTATGTATGTATGTATGTATGTATGTATGTATGTATGTATGTATGATGTATGTATGTATGTATGTATGTATGTATGTATGTATGTATGTATGTATGTATGTATGTATGTATGTATGTATGTATGTATGTATGTATGTATGTATGTATGTATGTATGTATGTATGTATGTATGTATGTATGTATGTATGTATGTATGTATGTATGTATGTATGTATGTATGTATGTATGTATGTATGTATGTATGTATGTATGTATGTATGTATGTATGTATGTATGTATGTATGTATGTATGTATGTATGTATGTATGTATGTATGTATGTATGTATGTATGTATGTATGTATGTATGTATGTATGTATGTATGTATGTATGTATGTATGTATGTATGTATGTATGTATGTATGTATGTATGTATGTATGTATGTATGTATGTATGTATGTATGTATGTATGTATGTATGTATGTATGTATGTATGTATGTATGTATGTATGTATGTATGTATGTATGTATGTATGTATGTATGTATGTATGTATGTATGTATGTATGTATGTATGTAGTATGTATGTATGTATGTATGTATGTATGTAGTATGTATGTATGTATGTATGTATGTATGTATGTATGTATGTATGTATGTATGTATGTATGTTTGTATGTATGTATGTTTGTATATGTAAATTATTAATTTCTTACCACTTTTATTGAAATGTGTGTGTATGTATTGATTAAGTTCCTGGTGATCCGCTTTAGTTGCTGCTGTAGTTATAATATCTGTTAATTTCGCATCGATAATTTCTAATTTTGTTAAATTTTTAGAAACACTATTACTCAACTGTTGAGTTTCGAAATATTTTTGTTTAATATATTTTCCATATTATTTAGTTTCTCATTTAATACTCCTAAGAGAACATCATGACCTTTAACTATTTCCTTGATGTCACTTATCATTTGGATTTTATCATTGGCAAGTATCTCTTGAAATTGTGTTTCAATCAGTTGATTTTGTTTTCCAATTAAATCATTTAATATATCGAAATATTCCTTGCTTTGTGTCTGTATTCTAATTTCTATGCTTTGTGTGCTCTTTTCGATTTTTTCCTCCAAACGTAGCAAAAACTCATCTTGTTTATCCATCCTTATTTTAAGTAATTCATTACCAGTTTTCAGCGCCTCTAGTTGACTCTCGAAACGAGTAAAATCCAAGGTTGGGAATTCATCACAAGCAAGAATATATTCAGGCTATAAATGAAAAAAACAAGTAAGAGTGTTATACTCGGCTATGCCGAATCTTATATACCCACCATCAAATCACTGCCATATAAATAAACTTTGATATTTTGAATATTTTATTATTATATATCGATATTAATGAGAACATCAGGGTAATATTTGAAAGAGGTCCATTAATGGGGGTTTAACTATTGACAGTGCTCTTTCAAATTAAATATGTTAATTTATATAGGGAGTAGTGTTATATATACATAATGGACCAATTCTCATAAAAGTCGGTAGGAAGATTTCAGTTCCTTATTTATTTCAAAGTTCATAGATCTACTTGTATTTTTAAACCAGTAATGAGCATTAAAGTCATTTTCTTAAAGGGACCTTATACGGGGTTAGAGTTAATTATGGACCAATTCTCATAAAATATGGTAGAGAGATTTTAGCATAAAATTAGTTTATGTCGAATTGCATTGCGGTATTCGTATTTTTCTCGTTGTAGTCATTTTCTGTGGGGGAATTTATATGGGGTGGGGTTATAATGGACTGATCCGCATACAAATTGGTAGAGAGACTTCGGTTCCTATAGAACTTATCAGTGTCGAATTTCATCGCTGTACTCGCATTTTTAAGCCAGTAATGAGCGTTTAAGTGATTTTCTGATGGGGACCTTAAAAGAAGGGTAAGGTCAATTATGAACCGATCCCCACAAAATTTTGTAGAGTGATGTTAGCTCATACAAAACTATATCAAATTTCATCGCTTTACTCGTTTTTTAGGCCAGTAATGAGCGTTAAAGTAATTTTCTGTTGGGGACCTTATATAGGCGATAGGGTCATTTAAAGCCCGATCCACATACAATTTGTGGAAAGGTTTTTAGCTCCTAAGATACTTATTTATGTCAAATTTCTTCACTATACTCGTATTTTTACGCCAATAATGAGCGTTAAAGTAATTTTAATTAGGGGACCATATATAGGGAGTAGGGTCAATTATGGACCGATCCACATAAAATCTGCTGGAAAGGTTTTGGCTCCTAAGATACTTACTTATGTAAAATTTCTTCGCTATACTTGTTTTTTTACGCCAATAATAAGTGATAAAGTAATTTTCTGAAGGGGGACCTTATATAGGCGGGTAGGGTCAATTATGGACCGATCCACATAAAATTTGGTATAGAGCTTTGGCTCGTATAAAACTTACTTTTATGAAATTTCATCGCTATACTCGTCTTTTTACGCCAATAATGATCGTTAAAGTCATTTTCTGAAGGGGACCTTATATGGGGGGTAGGGTCAATTATGAACCGATCTACATATAGTTTGGTGGAGAGATATTAACTTGCATGAAACCTATGTGTGTCAAATTTCATCGCAATATTCGTATGTTTAAGCCAGTAATCAGCATTATAGTCATTTTCAAAAGGGAACCTTATATGGGGGGTAGGGTCAATTATGGACCGATCCACATAAAATTTAGTAGAGAGATTTTGACTTATATAAAACTTACTTCTGCGAAATTTCATAGCTATACTCGTACATTTAAGCCAGTAATGAACGTTAAAGTAATTTTATGGAGATGGCCTTATGTGGGGGGTAGGGTCAATTATGGACCGATCCACATAAAATTTGGTGGAGAGATTTTCACTCGTATAAAACTTACTTATGTCAAATTTCATACTCGTATTTTTACGCCAATAAGGAGCGTTAAAGTCATTTTCTGAAGGGGACCTTATAAGGGGGGGTAGGGCCAATTGTGGTCCTATGTCCGCCATAATTCAAAATTTTATTTCAAAGAACTGACTTATGCGAAATTTTGTGGCATTTGCTTCATAAATAACGAATTTGTGAATGTTTGAAGCTTTTTACACAATATTCCGGGGGGTACATTTGTATGGGGGCTATGTGAAATCGTTGACCGATTTTGCCGATTTTCAATACCAAACATTTCTGATCAATAAAAAATATTTTGGGAAAATTTCATCTCAATATCTCTTTTTTTGTGGACGCTATCGTGCCAACAACAGACAGACGGACGGACAGACATAGCTAGATCGTCTTAGAAACTTACGAAGTCCTAGAATATATATACTGTATGGGGTCTGTGAACAATATTTCGATGTGTTACACACGGAATGACAAAATCAATATACCCCTCATCTTTTTCGATGGTGGGTATAAAAATATGAGTAAAACTTTCAGACTACCTCGAATAAAATTACATTTTTTTGCAATTCTTTAGTAGTTTTCTCAGAAACTACCAAATATATTTCGATAAATTTTGTTAGGGATCAAGTATGTTCAAACTCATAAAAATTGATTCAATATTTCTCATAGCCCCCATACAAAGGTATATATTCCAGGAAATTAGTTTATCGTTAATAATTCCCTCATATATATCGGTGTCAACACAAAATTTTGTACATGCCAGTTGGTAAACAGAAATCATATTACCAACATAGATCACAGTCGGTCCACAATTGGTCATAACTCCCATACAAGGTCCACTTTCGAAAATTACCTAAACGCACATTGATAAATAAAGCTATTGTGATAAAATTCGAATTGAATATGTTTTTTGTCCATTATTAGTCTCAGATTTTCCCTCATATCTGAATTATTTATGGACCGAGATTTAAATAAAGTTCTTTTCTTTTTTTCGGATTTCTCAGATATCTAGGGTATTCTGAAAATATATTCCAAGATATACACGCACAGACAGACAGACAGACGGATAGACGGTAAAATGAACATGGGTAAATCAACTGCGCTATTTATAAGGATCTAGAATATAAATATACTTTATGGGGTGGATTATATCGTCACCTGAAACGCAAACGGCCCTAACTAACCCAAAATACAAAATTGATTTTATGATTGATTCTAATACATCAAAACAAATGTTCACAAACAAAATTGGACTCCTCGAAACAAAATTTGCGATTTTATTGACAAAAAACAAATGGCCCTATATACAAAAACATTTAAATATTAATGGTAAAATGTCCAATTTATCCATTTTTCTATACGCCTTTGTCAACTACCATAACAAATGATAGGTTTCACTATTAAACAATTGCTTTATTGAATAACAATAAATCGTGTTGATAGAAACAAACTTTTCAATTAAAATAGTTTTTTTGCTTCACCTGTAAAATTTTTAAAATGTTAGATAGGGTCATTTGCGTTTTAGGTGACGATATGTATAAGTGAAGACCGGCATAATCCAAAAATCTTATATATGTATGTATAAAGTAGAGCACTATATGTTTCTCATCTGTATTTAAACTTAACTTTTACTTTTAAAATGTTGAATATAATCATGAGATTTAGAATCTAAATCACGTCGAAAATACATTTTTAAAAACAGAGAAAACTTTATGAAAGTCACACATTGGGACGTTGCATATTTTGTAGCACTTAGCCTAAAAAGTCTTGTAGTAAATGACTCATTTGGCTTCTCTCGGACTCCCAGGGTACAATTAACTAAAGAGATTGGATCAAATAAATGTTTCTTTAGAAAATCCATACAAATTTGTTAAAATATCTACGCCAAAACAAATAAAAACTTACATCGATTTCGGCATCTACGAAATTATTCGAATTCCAAACGTAGAATATTAGTATTAAATGTAATAATATGTTATAAAACATCTTCTTTTTCGTATAATACTTTTTGTATTTAATTATTCAATATTAAATGCACAATGAATTGAGATTAAATTTACATGCAGTTTATAAATAAGTTTTAAATTGATAAGAAATATAAATATTCAATCGATTCTTATTAATTGACTTACAATCAGTCGTTTAATTAACTTTGTCAAATGCAGCACAGTGGTTTAGAAAGAACTTTTTTATAATTCATTAACTCATGAACTAAAGGAGATTTGGAGTTAGTTGTATTTATGGTTTCATTGGATGCAGTAGGCTATTTCTTTAAAACTCTATAATTAGTTTAAGTGGTTAGTTTTCATTTACATAATAGTTAAAAATATCTAAAATGTCTTTCTATTATTGTAAGAAATTTCAAATTTATATTCCTTATTATCCACCATATTGATAAAATTGTATTGCTGCAGAGTGGGAAAAATTAACTGAATATTTTTGTAATTTTAAAACTGTTAATTCCTTATTAAAACATCCAAAGAGTGGATGTAATGTTGTGTTTAACATTGATTTTAGTTCTATATAACCATCTGGGTAAAAGTATATGAAACAAAACAATTCAATTATTGTGAGCATGAGCTCAGGGTCATGGACAAGAATTACAAATTTCTAAATTTTGTCTGCTCACTTTACAACTAGTCTGACATTGCAGTTTTACTCACCTTTATTAAACTCCCAGCTGTCAAATTTGTTTTAGGATTTTCAGTACATAATTGCGCAAATTTCGGCAAATTTGATACTTACGTTTTATCAAACGAATATCCTTAATATTATACAAAATTAACTAATTAGAAATTGTTTTGAACAAGAAAAGATTTTTTGACTCTCGTATAGTGCGTATACGTAATATGAAACTCTAATATTGACAAATAATAATCATACGTAAATTACACATTTTTGTGAGACAAAATGTTTAAATACATTTTTGAGACAAATTTTCTTTTTATACCCTCCACCACCATCAGTGGTGATAGAGGGTATATATAACTTTGTCATTCCGTGTGTAACACCAAGAAATATTCATCTGAGACCCAATAAAGTATATATATATTCTGGGTCCTTATCAAATTCTGAGTCGATTTAGCTATGTCCGTCTGTCTGTCCGTCTGTCCGTCTGTATGCCTAAAACACGCTCACGTTAAAACTAAGCAAAGTAAGTACACCAAATTCACCGAAAATATTCATTGTTGTCCTAAGCAGTTTGGTATTGAAAATGAGCAAAATCGGTTCATACCGGGAAAAGTTATGAATCAAAATTTAAAACAACCTCGAAAAAAATAAGCATTTTTTACACATTCGGATGCAATTTTCTCGAAAACTATGCAAGATAAATTCATGAAAATCACCATGAATAAGTTTCTACACGAGAACTTGATCTCTGCTGAAAATTGCTAGAATCGGTCCACAATTTCATATACCTCCCATACAAAAGTACATATTCCCGGAAAATGGGTTTTTTGTTAATAACTTCCGTCACAATGTCGATATCTTCACAAAATTTAACAAATTAAAATATTATGTCAATAGAATTCATTCAAAGAAAAAATTTTCTGGATCGGTCCATAATTGGACATAGCTCCCATACAAGGTCCCCTCCCGAAAATCACTTAAACGCACATAACTCATTACTAAATTAAGATATTCATATAAAATTTGGTACAAGTATTGCTTATCTGTACACAAATATTACTTAGAAATTTTTTTCCGATCGGTCCATAATTGGTCATAGCTCCCATACAAGGTCCCCTCCCGAAAATCACTTAAACGCGCATAACTCATTACTTAATTAAGATATCCATATAAAATTTGGTACAAGCATTGCTTATTTGTACAGAAATATTACTGAGAAATTTTTTTTCGATCGGTCCATAATTGGTCATAGCTCCCATACAAGGTCCCCTCCCGAAAATTACTTAAAACCACATAACTCATTAGTAAATGAAGATATCCATATAAAATTTGGTACAAGTATTGCTCTTGTATACAGAAATATTAATATGAATGTTTTTTCCGATCGGTCCATAATTGGTCATAGCTCCCATACAAGGTCCCCTCCCGAAAATCACTTAAACGCGCATAACTCATTACAAAATTAAGATATCCATATAAAATTTGGTACAAGTATTGTTCGTATGAACAAAAATATTACTGTGAAATTTTTCGCCAATCGGTCCATAATTGGTCATAGCTCCCATACAAGGTCCTCTCCCGAAAATCACTTAAACGCACATAACTCGTTACTGAATTAAGATATCCATATAAAATTTGGTACAAGTATTGTTCGTATGAACAAAAATATTATTATGAAATTTTTTTTCGATCGGTCCATAATTGGTCATAGCTCCCATACAAGGTCCCCTCCTCATTACAACTCATTACAAAATTAAGATATCCATATAAAATTTGGTACAAGTATTGTTCGTATGAACAAAAATATTACTGAGAAATTTTTTTCCGATCGGTCCATAACTGGTCATGGCTCACATACAAGGTCCCCTCCCGAAAATCACTTAAACGCACATAACTCATTACAAAATTACGATATCCATATAAAGTTTGTCACAAGTATTGCTCATATATAGGGAAATATTACTGTGAAATTTTCCTCCGATCGGTTCATAATTGGTCATAGCTCCCATACAAGGTCCCTTTCAGAAAAGCACTTAAACGCACATAACTCATTACTGAATTAAGATTTCCATATAAAATTTGGTACAAGTTGCTTATATGCACAGAAATATTACTTTGAAATTGTTTTCATATCGGTCCATAATTGATCATAGCTCCCATACAAGGTCCCTTTCAGAAAAACTTAAAGGCACATAAGTCATTACCTAATAGTGAAAATATTTGGCATAAATACTATTTTTGTACACATAAATGTTATTTCAAAATTTTATCACGTACGGTCCATCGTGGGTCATAGCTCCCATACAAGGTTCCCTTCCGAAAATCATTTAAACGCACATATCTCATTACCAAATATTGATATCCATACATTTAGCACAAATATTGCTCTTATATACATAAATTACACTATAAAATTGTTTTACGATCGGTCCATACTTGGTCATAGCTCTCATACTAGGTCCCCTCCAGAAAATCACTTAAATGTACAATATTCATTACTAAATAATGATATAGATACAGAATTTTCCCATACAGGGTCCTTTTACGAAAACCTCTTAATCGCACATTACTCATTACAAAATAAAGCTATTGATACAAAATTTGGCACAAATATGTATTCGTTTTGTATACAAAAATTCTATTTCAAGATTTTTTCACGATCGGTTCATAACATGGGTGCGGTCGGTCCCATACAAGGTTCCCTTCAAAAAATCACTTAAACACACATTACTTACTTATTACTAAATTACGATATAGATACAAATTTTGACTGAAATATAGCTTTAATGTACAGAAATTTTGCTTAAAGAATTTTTCACGATCGGTCTATAATTGGTCATATCTCCCATACTAGGTCCTGCCCCTAAAAGCACTTTAGCCGTAATTAACTTGTTGCATTATCAATTTGTGTATATATGTATTTTGAAAATCCTTAAATCTTTCACACACATACAAATTACTAAATATCGCTAAAGCATATCTAAGGCCCTATAAAAATATAAAAGAAAATGGCGTTAGTAATCTATATATATAAAATTCTAACGTTACTGACTGACTGACTGACTGACTGACTGATTCACTGACTGATTCATCATCGCACAGCCTAAACGGTTGAAGCTAAAGAGCTGAAATTTGGACAGGAGGTTGGTCTCCCGCCAAATAGATCCACTAAGACGGGATTTTTGGAAATTCGAATGTTTAGGGGGTAAGAAAGGGTAAAAACGGGTAAATTCGGTAACCTTATATCTCCTAAACTAGAAAAGATACAAAAACGGTTTAAAGCTTATCGCCGTTCATTTAAAAAATAAACGGACAGGTGTCTGGTACTTTTTTAAAATTCGGCCCCTTTAGGGAATAAACGGGTAAAAACTGTATTTTGGTACTTTTTTCGCACCCCATGTATCTTTTAAACCAGTGCACATTCAAAAAATATTTTTGACTCCTTCATAACTTAACGAAAAAATAAAAATATGAATTTAGTACTTCTTGGATATTCGGACGTTTAAGGGGTTAAAATTGTACCTATTTTTGGTACTTTTTTCATAAAACATTTTTTTGGTTTATTAACTTATACATATGAATACATAATAACGGGCTCCCACTACGATGTTGCAACTTTTTGGAATAGAATTTTTATTTCGTTAATGGGGAGGAAAAAAGTACCAAAAGGGGTAAAAACGGGAAATTTGATTTTATTCAACCACAATGATCCAATTTAGATAAAATTTTTAAATTTAGAAACACTAAATATCCTAATGGGGTGTTATTTGGAACCCCGGTATCAAGTGATATTTTTTGGTACTTTTCATTCTCCAACTGGTCCTTTTTGAGTTTTCTATGATATTGAAATAGAAACATGAAATTAATAATAAAGGGACTTTTCGCTACTTTTTCGTTCTACACAGGTACTTTTTTGAGTTTTCTTTAAAATTAAACCTAGAAACATGAAATTAAGCATGTAGAGCTCGGAGTAAATGAGAATCTATAATAGGGGACTTTTTGGTACTTTTTCGTCCTTCGACTGGTACTTTTTGAGTTTTCTATAAAATTTAACCTAGAAACATGAAATTAAGCATATAGAGCCCTTAGTAAATGAGAATCTATAAAAGGGGACTTTTTGGTACTTTTTCGTCTTTCGACTGGTACTTTTTGAGTTTTCTATAAAATTTAACCTAGAAACATGAAATTAACCATGTAGAGCCCGGAGTAAATGAGAATCTATAAAAGGGGACTTTTTGGTACTTTTTCGTCCTTCGACTGGTACTTTTTGAGTTTTCTATAAAATTTAACCTAGAAACATGAAATTAAGCATGCGGAGGCTTTAGTTAATGAGAATCTATAAAAGGGGTCTTTTTGGTACTTTTTCGTCCTTCGACTGGTACTTTTTGAGTTTTCTATTAAATTGAACCTAGAAACATGAAAATAAGCATTTAGAGCCCGTAGTAAATGAGAATCTATAAAAGGGGACTTTTTGGTACTTTTTCGTTCTTCAAAAGGTACTTTATGAATTTTCTATAATATTGAAAATAGAAACATGAAAGTATGCATGTAGAGCCTGGATTAAGTGAGAAACTATAAAAGGGGACTTTTTGGTACTTTTTTGTTCTTCAAAAGGTACTTTTTGAATTTTCTATAATATTGAACCTAGAAACATGAAATTAAACATGTAGAGCCCGAATTAAGTGAGGACCTATAAAAGGTGACTTTTTGGTACTTTTTCGTTCTTCAAAAAGTACTTTTTGAATTTTCTATAATATTGATCCTAGAAGCATGAAATTAAGCATGTAGAGCCTGGAGTAAATGAGAATCTATAAAAGGGGACTTTTTGGTACTTTTTCGTTCTTCAAAAGGTACTTTTTGAATTTTCTATAATATTGATCCTAGAAGCATGAAATTAAGCATATAGAGCCTGGAGTAAATGAGAATCTATAAGAGGGGACTTTTTGGTACTTTTTCGTTCTTCAAAAGGTACTATTTGAATTTTCTATAATATTGAACCTAGAAACATGAAATTAAGCAAGTACAGCCAAGATTAAGTGATAACCTATAAAAGGGGACTTTTCGGCACTTTTTCGTTCTTCAAAAGGTACTTTTTCAATTTTCTATAATATTGAACCTAGAAACATGAAATTAAGTACGTAGAGCCCGGAGTAAGTGAGAACATATAAAAGAGGACTTTTTGATAATTTTTCGTTCTTCAAAAGGTACTTTTTGTGTTTTTTATAACATGAAATTAACCATGTGGAGCCCGGAGTTAATGAGAATCTATAAAAGGGGACCCTTTGGTAATTTTTCGTTCTTCAACTGGTACTTTTTTAATTTTCTATAATATTGAACTTGGGAACATGAAATTAAATAAAAGAGGTCTTTTGTTACTTTTTCGTACTTCATTGGTACTTTTTGAGTTTTCTAAAATATTGAATATATAAACATAAATTTAAATAGGGGACTTTTTGATATTGCAGATATATATACATTTACAATAATATTTATTTTATTCCATTACGATGAGGGTAGCGAAGCACACTGGGTATAGCTAGTGTTCAATAAATCTTGGAATTGTAATAGATTTAAGCTGTTTAAATCTTGGGATTTTTTCTATTTAAGACATGAGAAAACGTATTTCTACAAGCTGGTGGAGGGTATTTAAGATTCGGCTCAGCCGAATATAGCACTCTAACTTGTTAAGCTTCCATTTTCTTTTCAATCCTGATCAATTGAAATAAATAATAATAATAAAAACAATTGAAGCAGAGGTTGTCAGCATCATTTGATATTAATGTTAATAACAAAATTTTTTAAATAAATTTCGAATTCCATCTTTTCAAATCGTATGTCCTTTAAAGTTTAAGCTCGTTTTACAGGGACATAAGAGTTGATTATGAAAAACTTTTTACACAGAGTTAATACTAATGGTCTACAGTATCCTGTAAACTTAGATTTTTTCATGTTTGAATAAGTCATATCTTCTATCTATATATACATATAAAAATGAATGTGTGTTTGTTTGTATGTTTATATGTTTGAACGTTATAGGCTACTAAACGGTTGAACCAATTTTCTTCAAATTTTCACAGCGTATTCCTGTATGTCTGGAATAGGTAATAGGCTACTCTTTTATTTTGAAATTCCAAGTGGGCGAGGAGCCACGCCCATATTAAGAAAATATTAAATCCGTATATTTGAGATCATATAACAATTAGTGTCCTCAAATTTTTTCGGAGCAACTTTAGTGTCTATATGATTATTTAGAACAAAAAGTAGGCGGAATAGCATTAGGGGGCGTGACACCTCCCATATAAATTAAATACAAAAATTCGTTTATCTTGGAAACTGTTACAGTTAGAATCTTCAAATTTCGCACGAATAACTTTAACATCCATTTAAACATTTTGGGTAATAAATTGGTAGACTACCCATGAGGGGAGCGGCACCTCCCATATGAATTAAATATAAAATTTCGTTTATCTGGGAAACTAATAGAACTTTAATATTCATCTGAACATTTTGGAGGAAAAAGTGCGGACTTTCATCTGGGGAGCTTAAAGCCCCCACATGAATCAAATAGAAAAATTCTTATATCGTATATCTTTAAATTTTATATGAAGAACTTTGACATTCATGTGAACATTTAGTGCATAACGGGCGGACTTTCAATGGGTGGCTTGGCACAATATATATATATATATTTCGTTTATCTTGGAAACTCTTATATTATTAAAATTTTTCATAGATAGATAGAAATTAGTGATAGATAGAAACTGGCGAACTTGCAATTATTTGCTTGACATCTCTCATATGTAGCATATTATAAATCTGGAAAACTATTGTAATTAGAATCTTCAAAATCTTTAGGGTAGCAAAGCACACTGGGTATAGCTAGTTTTACAACTAAGGCAATATTTTAATACAAGAATACACATGAGATTTCCAGTATCAATATGAATTGTCGTTATTTAAAAAATTTGCTAATTGTTTTAAAGATTATGCAAATGTGGGAAGATGAAGAAGTTGATGAACATGAATTATTCTAGACCGTTTAATATAAATATGTAATAAATGTTGAGTTTGAATGGGACTGACATCTTGTTCCATTATTGTAAACGTAAAAACTTAAATTCATATTTTCACGAATATTTGATAAACAAAAATAAAATTTAAATTCAGTTGGAAAACCTCTACTATCTGAATCTGATTTAATTTTTGAAATCCCTTGAATTATTTAAAATATATTTTAACAATTGTAAAAGGTCATTAATCAATCAAAGCCATTTATGTATATCTAAACGATTTTTTTGGGATTATGACAGTCTTGTAGTAAATGAGAGATGTGTTATTTGTTTTTATACCCTCCACCACCATCAGTGGTGATAGAGGGTATAAATAACTTCCGTCACAATGTCGATATCTTCACAAAATTTTACAAATTAAAATCTTATGTCAATAGAATTCATTTAGAGAAAAAATTTTCTGGATCGGTCCATAATTGGACATAGCTCCCATACAAGGTCCCCTCCCGAAAATCACTTAAACGCGTATAACGCATTACTTAATTAAGATATCCATATAAAATTTGGGACAAGTATTGCTTATCTATACAGAAATATTACCGATAAATGTTTTTCCGATCGGTCCATAATTGGTCATAGCTCCCATACAAGGTCCCCTCCCGAAAATCACTTAAACGCGCATAACTCATTACTTAATTAAGATATCCATATAAAATTTGGTACAAGCATTGCTTATTTGTACAGAAATATTACTGAGAAATTTTTTTCCGATCGGTCCATAATTGGTCATAGCTCCCATACAAGGTCCCCTCCCGAAACTCACTTAAACGCACATAACTCATTACAAAATAAAGATATCCATATAAAATTTGGTACAAGTATTGCCCGTATGCACAAAAATATTACTGTGAAATTTTTTTCCGATCGGTCCATAATTGGTCATAGCTCCCATACAAGGTCCCCTCCCGAAAATCACTTAAAACCACATAACTCATTAGTAAATGAAGATATCCATATAAAATTTGGTACAAGTATTGCCCGTATGCACAAAAATATTACTGAAATTTTTTTCCGATAGGTCCATAATTGGTCATAGCTCCTATACAAGGTCCCCTTCCGAAAATCACTTAAAACCACATAACTCATTAGTTAATGAAGACATCCATATAAAATTTGGTACAAGTATTGCTCTTATATACAGAAATATTACTATGAAAGTTTTCTTGGATCGCTCCATAATTGGTCATAGCTCCCATACAAGGTCCCTTCCCGAAAATCACTTAAAACCACATAACTCATTATTACTTAATTAAGATATCCATATAAAATTTGGTACAAGTATTGATTATCTGTACAGAAATATTACCGATAAATTTTTTTCCGATCGGTCCATAATTGGTCATGGCTCCCATACAAGGTCCCCTCCCGAAACTCACTTAAACGCACATAACTCATTACAAAATAAAGATATTCATATAAAATTTGGTACAAGTATTGCCCGTATGCACAAAAATATTACTGTGAAATTTTTTTCCGATAATTACTGAATTAAGATATCCATATAAAATTTGATACAAGTATTGCTTATATGCACAGAAATATTACTGTACTTATTACTTATTTTCCTATCAGTCCATAATTGATCATAGCTCCCATACAAGGTCCCTTTCAGAAAAACACTTAAAGGCACGTAGCTCATTACCTAATAACCCATTAAATATGTGGCATAACTATTATTTTTGTACACTTAAATGTTATTTCAAATTTTTTTCATGATTGGTCCATTCTTGGTCGTAGCTCTCATACAAGGTTCTCTCCCGAAAATCACTTAAACGCACATAACTCATTACCAAATATTGATATACATACATTTAGCAAAAATATACATAAATTAACCTATAAAATTGTTGTACGATCGGTCCATATTTGGTCATAGCTCTCATACTAGGTCCCCTCCAGAAAATCACTTAAATGCACAAATCCCGCAAACGCACATTACTCTTTACCAAATAAAGCTATTGATACAAAATTTGGCATAAATATTAGTTTTGTATACAAAAATTCAATTTCCAGATTTTTTCACGATCGGTTCATAACATGGGTGCGGTCGGTCCCATAAAAGTTTCCTTTCAGAAAATCAAATAAACACTCTTATTACAAAATTACGATATAGATACAAAATTTGACTGAAATATAGCTTTTATGTACAGAAATTTTCTATTTAAGACATGAGAAAACTTATTTCTACAAATATTTGATCAATTAGAAAAGTATTAATATAAAAGTAGCTGGTGGAGGGTATTTAAGATTCGGCTCAGCCGAATATAGCACTCTAACTTGTTTTAATTACTTCTTACAATTTTATATTTTCTTAGGTCTTATCATCATTTGAACAAATTTTAAAGAATGTTTGCAACCTCTACTAGAATTCCAACATATACCAAAATTTGTATTAGTAGATACTTCTTTCGCATGATATTTTCCATTTAAATTGCTAAAAGAATAAAAAAGTTAAATTAAATTATTAACATTAAGGGAAAGCCTTGTTTAACAAACCTATTAAAACAGGCATGAAACCACCATGCACTTTTAAAATACTCAGCACAGTTTTTTTCATTTGTATCTAAGTCATTGTCACGATCTTTCGTGGTAAACATATAACCCTGATGTGGACTAAATGAATCAGTAGCATTGCCAGAATATTTACCCACTTTCAGTAATTTATAATTCTCCAATTCATCTTCGACAATGAATTCAGCATATTTGGCATATGTCAAAGTATTATTGAAATCTTTTAGTTGTATCAAGAGTTCTACTGGTTGTAGTTCAGTCGTCAGGGCATGAAGTTTATCGAGACCGATGAAGAACTCGCCTTCAATATCACCGAAGCCCATCTTATATTCTGACCATTTGCGGTAGAAATCTACGGAACCATTAATACGTCTTTGGATGACAGTCCATCCACCACCATCGGTCTGGTTATCACATGATACATAAAATGGTTTTTGTCCATAAATCTTACTAAATATGCGACATTTGTTATTTGAACAATAATTAGTATTGAAATCAGCACAACTGGTGGGATAAGGATTGGTAGTGCTGAAAATGATATTGTTTATCTATAAATATGTATGTATTTATGTTTGTAGTTAAACTATTTTTGTAGAGAAATTTTTGATCAATTGTAGCTATTATATTTGATTGATAACTGTGTGTATAGTCATATTTATTGACGATACTTTAACTCATAAGTTTGGCGAATTCGATTTGTTAACTTACCAAACTACTGCTTTGCCTTTATGCACGGCAATTAAGTTATTAGCTTCTAAAATAATAACAAATACAAGTAAAAATTATTTTTTCTTGAAATATATTCATACATTCATATGTATGTATGTGTGTATGTGTGCATGTATGTATGTATGTATGTTTGTATGTATGTATGTATGTAGTAGTATGTATGTATGTATGTATGTTGTATGTATGTATGTATGTATGTATGTATGTATGTATGTTGTATGTATGTATGTATGTATGTATGTATTTGATGTATTGTATGTATGTATGTTGTATGTATGTGTATGTAATGTATCTTTGTATGTATGTTAGTTATGTATGTCTTGTCTGTATTTATTTTATGTAGTCTGTATTATGTATGATGTATGTATAGTATGTATGTATGTATGTGTATGTATGTAGTATGTATGTATGTATGTATGTATGTATGTATGTATGTATGTATGTATGTATGTATGTATGTATGTATGTATGTATGTATGTATGTAGTAGTAGATGTATGTATGTATGTATGTATGTATGTATGTATGTATGTATGTATGTATGTATGTATGTATGTATGTATGTATGTATGTATGTATGTATGTATATGTATGTATGTATGTATGTATGTATGTATGTATGTATGTATGTATGTATGTAGTATGTATGTAGTATGTATGTATGTTGTATAGTATGTATGTATGTATGTATGTATGTATTGTATGTATGTATGTATGTATTGTATGTATGATTTATGTTATTGTCTGTATGTATGTAGATGTATGTCTTGTATGTATGTATATGTCATGTTATGTATGTATGTATGTTATGTCTATGTAGTATGTATGTAGAGTTGTATGTATTGTATGTATGTATATGTAGATGTATGTATGTCTGTATGTATGTATGTATGTATGTATGTATTGTATGTAGTATGACTGTATGTATGTAGTATGTATGTATGTATTTATGTATGTATGTATGATGTATGTATGTATGTATGTACTGTATGTATGATGTATGTCTGTTAGTTGTATGTATGATATGTATGTACTGTCTGTATGTATTTATGTATGTATGTATGTATGTATGATGATGTTTATTGTATGATGTATGTCGTATGTAGTATGTATGTATGTATGTCTGTATGTATGTATGTTATGTATGATGTATGTATGTCTGTCTGATTGTATGTATGTATGTATGTATTTGTATGTATGTATGTATGTATGTATGTTGATGTGTATGTATGTATGTATGTTGTATGTATGTTGATGTATATGTATAATTATTTAACTCTTTACCACTTTTATTGAAATGTGTGTGATTATTGATTAAGTTCCTTGTGATCCGCTTTAGTTGCTGCTGTAGTTATAATATCTGTTAATTTCGCATCGATAATTTCTAATTTTGTTAAATTTTTAGAAACACTATTACTCAACTGTTGAGTTTCGAAAATATTTTTGTTTAATATATTTTCCATATTATTTAGTTTCTCATTTAATACTCCTAAGAGAACATCATGACCTTTAACTATTTCCTTGATGTCACTTATCATTTGGATTTTATCATTGGCAAGTATCTCTTGAAATTGTGTTTCAATCAGTTGATTTTGTTTTCCAATTAAATCATTTAATATATCGAAATATTCCTTGCTTTGTGTCTGTATTCTAATTTCTATGCTTTGTGTGCTCTTTTCGATTTTTTCCTCCAAACGTAGCAAAAACTCATCTTGTTTATCCATCCTTATTTTAAGTAATTCATTACCAGTTTTCAGCGCCTCTAGTTGACTCTCGAAACGAGTAAAATCCAAGGTTGGGAATTCATCACAAGCAAGAATATATTCAGGCTATAAATGAAAAAAACAAGTAAGAGTGTTATACTCGGCTATGCCGAATCTTATATACCCACCATCAAATCACTGCCATATAAATAAACTTTGATATTTTGAATATTTTATTATTATATATCGATATTAATGAGAACATCAGGGTAATATTTGAAAGAGGTCCATTAATGGGGGTTTAACTATTGACAGTGCTCTTTCAAATTAAATATGTTAATTTATATAGGGAGTAGTGTTATATATACATAATGGACCAATTCTCATAAAAGTCGGTAGGAAGATTTCAGTTCCTTATTTATTTCAAAGTTCATAGATCTACTTGTATTTTTAAACCAGTAATGAGCATTAAAGTCATTTTCTTAAAGGGACCTTATACGGGGTTAGAGTTAATTATGGACCAATTCTCATAAAATATGGTAGAGAGATTTTAGCATAAAATTAGTTTATGTCGAATTGCATTGCGGTATTCGTATTTTTCTCGTTGTAGTCATTTTCTGTGGGGGAATTTATATGGGGTGGGGTTATAATGGACTGATCCGCATACAAATTGGTAGAGAGACTTCGGTTCCTATAGAACTTATCAGTGTCGAATTTCATCGCTGTACTCGCATTTTTAAGCCAGTAATGAGCGTTTAAGTGATTTTCTGATGGGGACCTTAAAAGAAGGGTAAGGTCAATTATGAACCGATCCCCACAAAATTTTGTAGAGTGATGTTAGCTCATACAAAACTATATCAAATTTCATCGCTTTACTCGTTTTTTAGGCCAGTAATGAGCGTTAAAGTAATTTTCTGTTGGGGACCTTATATAGGCGATAGGGTCATTTAAAGCCCGATCCACATACAATTTGTGGAAAGGTTTTTAGCTCCTAAGATACTTATTTATGTCAAATTTCTTCACTATACTCGTATTTTTACGCCAATAATGAGCGTTAAAGTAATTTTAATTAGGGGACCATATATAGGGAGTAGGGTCAATTATGGACCGATCCACATAAAATCTGCTGGAAAGGTTTTGGCTCCTAAGATACTTACTTATGTAAAATTTCTTCGCTATACTTGTTTTTTTACGCCAATAATAAGTGATAAAGTAATTTTCTGAAGGGGGACCTTATATAGGCGGGTAGGGTCAATTATGGACCGATCCACATAAAATTTGGTATAGAGCTTTGGCTCGTATAAAACTTACTTTTATGAAATTTCATCGCTATACTCGTCTTTTTACGCCAATAATGATCGTTAAAGTCATTTTCTGAAGGGGACCTTATATGGGGGGTAGGGTCAATTATGAACCGATCTACATATAGTTTGGTGGAGAGATATTAACTTGCATGAAACCTATGTGTGTCAAATTTCATCGCAATATTCGTATGTTTAAGCCAGTAATCAGCATTATAGTCATTTTCAAAAGGGAACCTTATATGGGGGGTAGGGTCAATTATGGACCGATCCACATAAAATTTAGTAGAGAGATTTTGACTTATATAAAACTTACTTCTGCGAAATTTCATAGCTATACTCGTACATTTAAGCCAGTAATGAACGTTAAAGTAATTTTATGGAGATGACCTTATGTGGGGGGTAGGGTCAATTATGGACCGATCCACATAAAATTTGGTGGAGAGATTTTAACTCGTATAAAACTTACTTATGTCAAATTTCATACTCGTATTTTTACGCCAATAAGGAGCGTTAAAGTCATTTTCTGAAGGGGACCTTATAAGGGGGGGTAGGGCCAATTGTGGTCCTATGTCCGCCATAATTCAAAATTTTATTTCAAAGAACTGACTTATGCGAAATTTTGTGGCATTTGCTTCATAAATAACGAATTTGTGAATGTTTGAAGCTTTTTACACAATATTCCGGGGGGTACATTTGTATGGGGGCTATGTGAAATCGTTGACCGATTTTGCCGATTTTCAATACCAAACATTTCTGATCAATAAAAAATATTTTGGGAAAATTTCATCTCAATATCTCTTTTTTTGTGGACGCTATCGTGCCAACAACAGACAGACGGACGGACAGACATAGCTAGATCGTCTTAGAAACTTACGAAGTCCTAGAATATATATACTTTATGGGGTCTGTGAACAATATTTCGATGTGTTACACACGGAATGACAAAATCAATATACCCCTCATCTTTTTCGATGGTGGGTATAAAAATATGAGTAAAACTTTCAGACTACCTCGAATAAAATTACATTTTTTTGCAATTCTTTAGTAGTTTTCTCAGAAACTACCAAATATATTTCGATAAATTTTGTTAGGGATCAAGTATGTTCAAACTCATAAAAATTGATTCAATATTTCTCATAGCCCCCATACAAAGGTATATATTCCAGGAAATTAGTTTATCGTTAATAATTCCCTCATATATATCGGTGTCAACACAAAATTTTGTACATGCCAGTTGGTAAACAGAAATCATATTACCAACATAGATCACAGTCGGTCCACAATTGGTCATAACTCCGAAAATCACCTAAACGCACATTGATAAATAAAACTATTGTGATAAAATTCGAATTGAATATGTTTTTTGTCCATTATTAGTCTCAGATTTTCCCTCATATCTGAATTATTTATGGACCGAGATTTAAATAAAGTTCTTTTCGAACCTATGTCTGATAGAATTAGAAAAGATTCGGATTTCTCAAATATCTAGGGTATTCTGAAAATATATTCCAAGATATACACACACAGACAGACAGACGGATAGACGGTAAAATGAACATGGGTAAATCAACTGCGCTATTTATAAGGATCTAGAATATAAATATACTTTATGGGGTGGATTATATCGTCACCTGAAACGCAAACGGCCCTAACTAACCCAAAATACAAAATTGATTTTATGATTGATTCTAATACATCAAAACAAATGTTCACAAACAAAATTGGACTCCTCGAAACAAAATTTGCGATTTTATTGACAAAAAACAAATGGCCCTATATACAAAAACATTTAAATATTAATGGTAAAATGTCCAATTTATCCATTTTTCTATACGCCTTTGTCAACTACCATAACAAATGATAGGTTTCACTATTAAACAATTGCTTTATTGAATAACAATAAATCGTGTTGATAGAAACAAACTTTTCAATTAAAATAGTTTTTTTGCTTCACCTGTAAAATTTTTAAAATGTTAGATAGGGTCATTTGCGTTTTAGGTGACGATATGTATAAGTGAAGACCGGCATAATCCAAAAATCTTATATATGTATGTATAAAGTAGAGCACTATATGTTTCTCATCTGTATTTAAACTTAACTTTTACTTTTAAAATGTTGAATATAATCATGAGATTTAGAATCTAAATCACGTCGAAAATACATTTTTAAAAACAGAGAAAACTTTATGAAAGTCACACATTGGGACGTTGCATATTTTGTAGCACTTAGCCTAAAAAGTCTTGTAGTAAATGACTCATTTGGCTTCTCTCGGACTCCCAGGGTACAATTAACTAAAGAGATTGGATCAAATAAATGTTTCTTTAGAAAATCCATACAAATTTGTTAAAATATCTACGCCAAAACAAATAAAAACTTACATCGATTTCGGCATCTACGAAATTATTCGAATTCCAAACGTAGAATATTAGTATTAAATGTAATAATATGTTATAAAACATCTTCTTTTTCGTATAATACTTTTTGTATTTAATTATTCAATATTAAATGCACAATGAATTGAGATTAAATTTACATGCAGTTTATAAATAAGTTTTAAATTGATAAGAAATATAAATATTCAATCGATTCTTATTAATTGACTTACAATCAGTCGTTTAATTAACTTTGTCAAATGCAGCACAGTGGTTTAGAAAGAACTTTTTTATAATTCATTAACTCATGAACTAAAGGAGATTTGGAGTTAGTTGTATTTATGGTTTCATTGGATGCAGTAGGCTATTTCTTTAAAACTCTATAATTAGTTTAAGTGGTTAGTTTTCATTTACATAATAGTTAAAAATATCTAAAATGTCTTTCTATTATTGTAAGAAATTTCAAATTTATATTCCTTATTATCCACCATATTGATAAAATTGTATTGCTGCAGAGTGGGAAAAATTAACTGAATATTTTTGTAATTTTAAAACTGTTAATTCCTTATTAAAACATCCAAAGAGTGGATGTAATGTTGTGTTTAACATTGATTTTAGTTCTTATATAACCATCTGGGTTAAAGTGTATGGAACAAAACAATTCAATTGGTGTGAGCATGAGCTCAGGGTCATGGACAAGAATTATAAATTTCTAAATTTTGTCTGCTTACTCTACAATATCGTGTAACATTGCAATTTTACTAACCTTTATTAAACTCCCAGCTGTCAAATTTGTTTTAGGATTTTCAGTACCTAATTGCGCAAATTTCGGCAAATTTGATACTTACGTTTTATCAAACGAATATCCTTAATATTATACAAAATTAACTAATTAGAAATTGTTTTGAACAAGAAAAGATTTTTTGACTCTCGTATAGTGCGTATACGTAATATGAAACTCTAATATTGACAAATAATAATCATACGTAAATTACACATTTTTGTGAGACAAAATGTTTAAATACATTTTTGAGACAAATTTTCTTTTTATACCCTCCACCACCATCAGTGGTGATAGAGGGTATATATAACTTTGTCATTCCGTGTGTAACACCAAGAAATAGTCATCTGAGACCCAACAAAGTATATATGTATATTCTGGGTCCTTATCAAATTCTGAGTCGATTTAGCTATGTCCGTCTGTCCGTCTGTCTGTGTAAAACACGCTCTCGATAAAACGAAGCAATGGAGTTTAACCAAATTCACCCAAAATGTTCTTCATTTTCCTAAGTTGTTTGGTATTGAAAATGGGCAAAATCGGTTCACACCGGGAAAAGTTATGAATCAAAATTTAAAACAACCTCGAAAAAAATAAGCAATTTTTAGACATTCTGATGTAATTTTCTCGAAAACTATGCAAGATAATTCCATGAAAGTCATTATACATTCGTTCCTACACAAGAGCTTGATCCCTGCTGAAAATTACCAGAATCGGTCCACAATTTCATATACCTACCATACAAAAGTACATATTCCCAGAAAATGGGTTTTTGTTAATAACTTCCGTTAGAATTTCGATATCTTCACAAAATTTTAGAAATTAAAATCTTATGTCAATAGAATTCATTCAGAGAAAAAAATTTTCCCGATCGGTCCATAATTGGTCATAGCTCCCATACAAGGTCCCCTCCCGAAAATCACTTAAACGCGCATAACTCATTACTAAATTAAGATATCCATATAAAATTTGGTACAAGTATTGCCCATATGCATAGAAATATTACTGTGAAAGTTTTTTCCGATCGGTCCATAATTGGTCACAGCTCCCATACAAGGTCCCCTCCCGAAAATCACTTAAATTAAGATATCCATATGAAATTTGGTATAAGTATTACTCATATGCACAGAAATATTACTGTGAAATTTTTTCTCGATCGGTCCATAATTGGTCATAGCTCCCATACAAGGTCCCCTCCCGAAAATCACTTAAACGCGCATAACTCATTACTAAACTAAGATATCCATATAAAGTTTGGCAGAAGTATTGCTCATATATAGAGAATTATTACTGTCAAATTGTTTTCCTATCGGTCCATAATTGATCACAGTTGCTATACAAGGTCCCTTTCAGAAAAACACATAAAGGCACATAACTCATTACCAAATAATGATATAAATAAATACTATTTTTGTACATCAAAACTATTTCTGTACACATAAATGTTATTTCAAAATTTTTTTCACGATCGCTCCATCCTTGGTCATAGCTCCCATACAATGTTCCCTCCCGAAAATCACTTAAACGCACATAACTCATTACCAAATCTAGATATCCATACATTTAGCAAAAATATTGCACTTATATACATAAATTACACTATATAATTGTTTTACGATCGGTCCATATTTGGTCATAGCTCTCATACTAGGTCCCCTCCAGAAAATCACTTAAACTCACATTACTCATTACCAAATAAAGCTATACTAAATTACGATATAGATACAAAATTTGACTGAAATATAACTTTTATGTACAGAAATTTAGCTTAAAGAATTTTTTACGATCGATCTATAATTGATCTTATCTCCTAACTGTCCCTAAAAGCGCTTTAACCTTATTTAACTATTTGCATTATCAATTTGTGTAGAACAAAATTATATATATGTATGTATTTTGAAAATCCTTAAATCTTTCACACACATGCATACATGCAAATTATTAAATATTGCTAAGCGCTATAAAAATATAAAAGACAAGTAAGAGTGTTATATTCGGCCATGCCGAATCTTATATACCCACCATCAAATCATCCTTATAAATAAACTTTAATATTATCGATCTATGTTGAATCATAAGTCGATATTATTATGAACATCAGGGAAATATTTGGAAGAGGGAATTTAATAAAGGCTTAAGCATGGACCGTGCTCTTCCGAATTAAAAATATTAATTTTGTTTGATCCAATATTTATAACCATAAACTGTTTGTTTTTTGTAAGAGTGGTTATATGGAGGGTGGAGTCAATTATAGACCTATCCTTGTCGGTGTATAAAATAATTATTTGTATCTAATGTAGCTGTACTTGTATCTTTAATTCAGTCATGGGGTTTAAAGTAATTATCTGAAGGAAACCGAAAATGGGTGTTTCGACCGATCCTTATGAAATTCGTTTGAAAAATTCCAGTTCCTATAAAACTACCGTAATTTGGAAGAACTTTTGAGCCATACATGAGCGTTAAAGTGATTCTCTGGAGTGAATCTTATATAAGGGTCAATTATAGACCGATGTTTATAAACTTTCGTACATAAATTATGTTCGCAAGTCGCAATTTTAAGCAACTAATGAGAGTTAAAGTAATTTTACTGAAGTGGTCATTTATCGATCCATCTTCATCAATGTCGGTAGGAAGATTTCAGTTCCCATAACACTTATGTTGAATTGCATATATCTACTCGTATTTGATGCCAGTAATGAGCGTTAAAGGCGAACCTATACGCCCACCCCCGTATAAGTCAATTATTGATCGTTACTTCCAAAATTTAGAACGGGTTTTGTACATACAAATATTGTTTATGTCGCATTTTTGAGCCAGTAATGAGCTTTAAAGTAATTTTCTAATGGGGACCTTAATAGGGGCATAGGGTAGGGGCTCATACAAAACTTGTTTATGTGAAATTTCATCGCTGTAGTCGCATTTGAGCGACAGTCACTATCTGAGGGGGATGGAGGGTGGGGTCAGTTATAGACCAATCCCCTTAAATAGTTTTTGGCTAGTACAAAACTTGTTTACGTAGAATTTCACTGCTGTAATCGCATTTTTGAGTCAGTAATGAGCGTTAAAGTAGGGTACCTCATTTTCTGAAGGGGACCTTGTATTGGGGGTAGGGTCAATTATGAACCGATCCTTATAAAATTTTACGAAGAGATTTAAATTCTTATAAAACATGTTTGTGCCGAATTTCATCGCTATTGATGCTTTTCTGAGCCAGTTATGGGCGATACCCCCATCTTTTTTGATGGTGGGTATAAAAATGGTGTTAGTAATGTTCAATAAATCTTGGAATTGTAATAGATCTAAGCTGTTTAAATCTTGGGATTTTTCTATTTAAGACATGAGAAGACTTATTTCTACAAATATTTGATCAATTAGAAAAGTATTAATATAAAAGTAGCTGGTGGAGGGTATTTATGATTCGGCACAGCCGAATATAGCACTCTAACTTGTTTTATATTTAAAAGAAAACAAATAGGAAATATTTAAACAATGCGTTGACAAAAAAAGTGGTGATTTTCTAAAGGAATATGTGCCTACCTTTAGAAATGTTAGTAGAGAGATTTACCTTTACATCAATACATTTTGACAAACAAATTTTTATCAATAAGAAGGAATTTAATTAAAACGCAAATATTTTTTTTTTTTTAATTCAATCAATACTTATCACTTTTTACGCTGTGAACCGATTTTGTATCTGTATTCATACATATATTTAATATTAAGAATGTCACAAATTTACTTATAATTAAATTACAATTAACAAATATCAAATTCCCATATATACATACATACATATGTATGTATCTATTCTGGCGCTATACGTTTTTCTATATGAATTCGCGGGCCTTTCACCAATTTCAGTGTCATATGGTTTTCTGGAACAATATCTTCGTATTTGAAATCTGTTGTAAATTTATAGGCTTTAATTAATTTAGCCAAGGAAATTTTAAGAAATAATATGGCATATCTCCAACCTTTAATAGAATAAATTATACATTAATATATACATTATAATTACTATAGTATGTACATTTACACACCGATACAAAATTTCTGTCCCTTAGTGAAGGGTATAAATGCGTATGGATGTCTGGCGGCAACGTTTTCTGGCAGAAAATTGTCGGGATTAAATGAATCCGCTTTGAGACCCCATAGTTCTTTGCTACGATGCAAACGAAAGATATCAATACAAATGCTTTGGCCCACGGATAGAGTCAAACCATTGCTAAGAGTGAGTTTATCATTTTTAACTTTTCGAAATACCATTGGTACTACGGGCAAAAGACGCATAGTCTCATTTAATATCATTTCCAAATAGATTAATTGATCAAGTTGTTCCAATGTTAAGACAACATTGTCATCCTCGGGTAATATGTTTATTATTTCCTCAAAAGCACATCTCTGATATTCTTCATGCATGGCCAGTAGTGAAATTGCAAAAAATAATGTACTTGATGTGGTTTCGGTGGCCTAAAAGAAATAAACATTTTTTAATTTTAATTGATTTGAACTATTTGTCCCCTACCTACCCCGGCAAAGATATGCATTATTTGTCCTTCGATTTCATCATATTTAAGTAAATTCTGATTAGTTCCATTTAATACATGTTCTAATATACTATTAACCTTTGGCAAATAGCTGGGATCTGTTTTATTATATTGCATAACATACAATGATTCAGCGACAAGTCTTTTAAACATATCCAAACCGTCTCTAGCCGATTTATAAAGAAAGTTATCAGCTATCTTGCGAACCCAGCTTATGTTCATAACAGGGTTAAAACAAATGTCAGCTATATAATGTAGAATACTGGAAAAGTGTTATGAATGTGTAATAGCATTGTTTGTTTGTTAACTAACTACTAACTAACTAATTAATTAATTAATTAATTAACAAACTAACTAACTAACTAACTAACTAACTAACTAACTAACTAACTAACTAACTAACTACTAACTAACTAACTAACTAACTAACTAACTAACTAACTAACTAACTAACTAACTACTAACTACTAACTAACTAACTAACTAACTAACTAACTAACTAACACTAACTAACTAACTAACTAACTAACTAACTAACTAACTACTAACTAACTAACTACTAACTAACTAACTAACTAACTAACTAACTAACTAACTAACTAACTAACTAACTAACTAACTAACTAACTAACTAACTAACTAACTAACTAACTAACTAACTAACTAACTAACTACTAACTAACTAACTAACTAACTAACTAACTAACTAACTAACTAACTAACTAACTAACTAACTAACTAACTAACTAACTAACTAACTAACTAACTAACTACTAACTAACTAACTAACTAACTAACTAACTAACTAACTAACTAACTAACTAACTAACTAACTAACTAACTAACTAACTAACTAACTAACTAACTAACTACTAACTAACTAACTAACTAACTAACTAACTAACTAACTAACTAACTAACTAACTAACTAACTAACTAACTAACTAACTAACTAACTAACTAACTACTAACTAACTAACTAACTAACTAACTAACTAACTAACTAACTAACTAACTAACTAACTAACTAACTACTAACTAACTAACTAACTAACTACTAACTAACTAACTAACTAACTAACTAACTAACTAACTAACTAACTAACTAACTAACTACTAACTAACTAACTAACTAACTAACTAAACTAACTAACTAACTAACTAACTAACTAACTAAACTAACTAACTAACTAACTAACTAACTAACTAACTAACTAACTAACTAACTAACTAACTAACTAACTAACTAACTAACTAACTAACTAACTAACTAACTAACTAACTAACTAACTAACTAACTAACTAACTAACTAACTAACTAACTAACTAACTAACTAACTAACTAACTAACTAACTAACTAACTAACTAACTAACTAACTAACTAACTACTAACTAACTAACTAACTAACTAACTAACTAACTAACTAACTAACTAACTAACTAACTAACTAACTAACTAACTAACTAACTAACTAACTAACTATACATGAAAGGAATGTTTAAGCACAATGAGGGACTAGGCTCAAATGTAAACCGATTTAATAGTGAAGAATGTTATTATGATTGTGACCTAAAGTTGGAGGTCCACAACACGCGTTTTCTCGTCAAAACATTGCGTGCTTTTCATACTTTCTGCATCTGGGTAGAATCATAATTTTTTGAGTGAGCGTCAACGAGTTAAGCATTCTACGCGTCGAGGCTTCCTAAGTTTTTGCTTTTGTGACTTTCAGCATACAAATAAATTGATTCTACTTTTATGCCACCTGTAGAATACGAGAAAGCATAGAACACCTGGTGTGGACCTCCAGCTTAACAAATATTCTTATTTAGGACTTTTTAAACAATATATTTATATTTCAACTTACCCATGAAGATGTTTTGACATAATTACTGACTTAAACTCAGTCTGCTCTAAATTTCTTTGAAGTAGAGTTTCTGCAAAATAATATAAATTTTTAAAGTAAAAACTATTTCAGTCGCAATAAATTTTAGTAATTTGTTGATAACTAAGAATTTTTGAGTAATGTATAAGAATTTTACTTACTTGTCGCATTTTTAATAGTTAATTCCCGAAATAATACTAACAACTCGATATCTTCTTTATTTTCTAAACAGCTCTGAATTTGTTCGACCAGAGCATTGCTTTCTTTATGGAATATTTTAATGAATGATAGCAACATTTTATGCGAAAAAGCTTTATTCAATAATTTACGATGTTGAGTCCATATTGGTTCTGAAATTTGTTAAAAATTCATATAATTCAAATAATTATAGATTGTAGCAAATTTGAACCATACCATTTTCTGTTATTATACCTTGGCCGGCTACAGTAGTAAATCCCTTGTATAATATTAACGGTTTGTCTATGCAATTTTTAGAAGTTAGAATTTCCTTTAATATCTGGGGATCAGTTGAAATGAAAAATGGCAATGGCCCCATCCAATAAACGCAATTAGCACCATATTTCTTACCATATTCATACATGCATTTTAAAATATCTGAAAATAAATTTGTTATAGCTTTTTTTCAGAAATCTATTAAGGAATAATAAATATTCTAGAATCTTTTAGTTCTAAGGTTGGTGTTTGACTTTTTACCTTTCCCCCTTAATATTTTACCCCAGCCCAGTAGGGTGTGCCATCTATTCGATGGTACTTTATAGGCTAGACTCACAAATGCTCTGGAATACCAACGACATATAAGCCACACAAATACAATGAAGACAAAAAGTCCAAAGAAAATTATTTCCATTTTTAACAGATTCCAATGATTAAATCAAACCAACTGTACTTATTTGACTCATGAATTGTTGTATTTATATGGCATTCATAGAAACTTTTGGGAATGTTTCCCAACTCGGAAATTGCATCATAGTTCTAAATATATTTAAACAATATCACAACAACAACAAATTTCTAAACAATATATATATATATATATATATATATATATATATATATATATATATATATATATATATATATATATATATATATATATATATATATATATATATATATATATATATGTCATACAAAAAGTAAGATTAATATTAGCTTAAGATTAAGTATGGATTAACTTAATATTTTGACGGTCAGCTTTCATTCCCTTAGATAATGTAAAATATATGTATGTATATAATTAAAACTTCCATTAACTTAATTAAATATCTTTGCACCATTTTTATTGTATATTTTAATAAAATTTTGCACAAAGGTTAACTTTCTAACTATAACAATTTTCGAAATACTTTGCCAAATTATCTTGATATTTCATATAGACGAGGTTATTGACATTAGAATTTAATATTTTAACAAGTTATAGTACTATATTCGGCTATGCCAAATACTAAATACCCTTCATCTATATGTGTATTTTATTAACACGTCAAATATTTACATGTATTTACGTTTTATAAATTTTGAAAGCTTAACAATTAAGAATCATCCTTATTAATAAACTTTGATATTATCGAAGCAATTTTCTCATGGAGCGTTCTTTTCCGAATTAAAAATATTATTTTTTTTGGTCCAATTTTTATAATTATAAACTGTTTTTATACCCTCCACCACCATCAGTGGTGATAGAGGGTATATATAACTTTGTCATTCCGTGTGTAACACCAAGAAATATTCATCTGAGACCCAACAAAGTATATATATTCTGGGTCCTTATCAAATTCTGAGTCGATTTAGCTATGTCCGTCTGTCTGTCCGTCTGTCCGTCTGTCTGCCTAAAACACGCTCACGTTAAAACTAAGCAAAGGAAGTACGCCAAATTCACCGAAAATATTCATTGTTGTCCTAAGCAGTTTGGTATTGAAAATGAGCAAAATCGGTTCATACCGGGAAAAGTTATGAATCAAAATTTAAAACAACCTCGAAAAAAATAAGCATTTTTTACACATTCGGATGCAATTTTCTCGAAAATTATGCAAGATAAATTCATGAAAATCACTATACATAAGTTTCTATACGAGAACTTGATCCCTGCTCAAAATTGCCAGAATCGGTCCACAATTTCATATACCTCCCATACAAAAGTACATATTCCCGGAAAATGGGTTTTTTTGTTAATAACTTCCGTCAGAATGTTGATATCTTCACAAAATTTTACAAATTAAAATCTTATGCCAACAGAATGCATTCAGAGAAAAAATTTTCTGGATCGGTCCATAATTGGACATAGCTCCCATACAAGGTCCCCTCCCGAAAATCACTTAAACGCACATAATTCATTACCAAATGAAGATAACCATATAGAATTTGGTACAAGTATTGCTCCCACATACAGAAATATTATTACGAAGTTGTTTCTTGATCGGTTCATAATTGGTCATAGCTCCCATACAAGGTCCCCTCCCGAAAATCACTTAAATGCGTATAACTCATTACTTAATCAGGATATCCATATAAAATTTGGTACAAGTATTGCTTATCTGTATAGAAATATTACTGGGAAATTTTTTTCCGATCGGTCCATAATTGGTCATAGCTCCCATACAAGGTCCCCTCCCGAAGATCACTTAAACGTACATAACTCATTACTAAATTAAGATATCTATATAAAATATTACTCTGAAAGTTTTTTGCGATCGGTCCATAATTGGTCATAGCTCCCATACAAGGTCCCCTCCCGAAAATCACTTAAACGCGCATAACTCATTTCTAAAGTAAGATATCTTTATAAAATTTGGTACAAGTACTGCTTATGTGACTGAGAAATATTACTGAACAATTTTTTTCCAATAGGTCCATAATTGGTCATGGCTCCCATACAAGGTCCCCTCCCGAAAATCACTTAAAACCACATAACTCATTAGTAAATGAAGATATCCATATAAAATTTGGTACAAGTATTGCTCTTATATACAGAAATATTACTATGAAAGTTTTCTTGGATCGGTCCATAATTGGTCATAGCTCCCATACAAGGTCCCCTCCCGAAAATCACTTAAACGCGCATAACTCATTACTAAAGTAAGATATCTATATAAAATTTGGTAAAAGTACTGCTTTTATGACTGAGAAATATAACTGAAAATTTTTTTCCGATCGGTCCATAACTGGTCATGGCTCCCATACAAGGTCCCCTCCCGAAAATCACTTAAAACCACATAACTCATTAGTTAATGAAGATATCCATATAAAATTTGATACAAGTATTGCCCTTTTATACACAAATATTATAATGAAAATTTTTTGGATCGGTCTATAATTGGTCATAGCTCCCATACAAAGTCCCATCCCGAAATCACTTAAACGCACATAACTCATTACTGAATTAAGATATCCATATAAAATTTGGTACAAGTATTGCTTATATGCACAGAAATATTACTGTGAAATTATATTCCTATCAGTCCATAATTGATCATAGCTCCCATACAAGGTCCCTTTCAGAAAAACACTTAGAGGCACGTAGCTCATTACCAGATATTGATATCCATACATTTAGCAAAAATATACATAAATTAACCTATAAAATTGTTGTGCGATCGGTCCATATTTGGTCATAGCTCTCATACTAGTCCCCTCCAGAAAATCACTTAAATGCACAATATTCTTTACCAAATAATGATATAGATACACAATTTTGAAATTTTGTCTTTATATACATAATAGGTCATAGCTCCCATACAAGGTCCTTTTACGAAAATCTCTTAAACGCACATTACTCTTTACCAAATAAAGCTATTAATACAAAATTTGGTACAAATATTAGTTTTGTATACAAAAATCCTATTTCCAGATTTTTTCACGATCGGTTCCATAAAAGTTTCCCTTCAGAAAATCAAATAAACACTCCTAACTTATTACAAAATTACGATATAAACACAAAATTTCACTGAAATATAGCTTTTATGTACAGAAATTTAGCTTAAAGAATTTTTTATGATCGGTCTATAATTGGTCATATCTCCAATACTAGGTCCTGCCCTTAAAAGCGCTTTTACCGTATTTAACTGGTTGCATTATCAATTTGTGTAGAACAAAATTATATATATGTATGTATTTTAAAAAACCTTAAATCTTTCACACACATGCATACATGTAAGTTATTAAATATTGCTAAGCGCTATTAAAATGTAATGTTCAATAAATCTTGGAATTGTAATAGATTTATGCTGTTTAAATCTTAGGATTTTTTCTATTTAAGACATGAGAAAACTTATTTCTACAAATATTTGATAAATTATAAAAGTATTAATATAAAAGTAGCTGGTGGAGGGTATTTAAGATTCGGCTCAGCCAAATATAGCACTCTAACTTGTTTTTATACCCTCCACCACCATCAGTGGTGATAGAGGGTATATATAACTTTGTCATTCCGTGTGTAACACCAAGAAATATTCATCTGAGACCCAACAAATATTCCGGGTCCTTATCAAATTCTGAGTCGATTTAGCTATGTCCGTCTGTCTGTCCGTCTGTCTGCCTAAAACACGCTCACGTTAAAACTAAGCAAAGGAAGTACGCCAAATTCACCGAAAATATTCATTGTTGTCCTAAGCAGTTTGGTATTGAAAATCGGTTCATACCGGAAAAAGTTATGAATCAAAATTTAAAACAACCTCGAAAAAAATAAGCATTTTTTACACATTCGGATGCAATTTTCTCGAAAACTATGCAAGATAAATTCATGAAAATCGCCACGAATAAGTTTCTACATGAGAACTTGATCTCTGCTGAAAATTGCTAGAATCGGTCCACAATTTCATATACCTCCCATACAAAAGTACATATTCCCGGAAAATGGGTTTTTTGTTAATAACTTCCGTCACAATGTCGATATCTTCACAAAATTTTACAAGTTAAAATCTTATGTCAATAGAATTTATTCAGAGAAAAAATTTTCTGGATCGGTCCATAATTGGACATAGCTCCCATACAAGGTCCCCTCTCGAAAATCACTTAAACGCGCATAACGCATTACATAATTAAGATATCCATATAAAATTTGGTACAAGTATTGCTTATCTATAAAGAAATATTACTATGCAATTTTTTTCCGATCGGTCCATAATTGGTCATAGCTCCCATACAAGGTCCCCTCCCGAAAATCACTTAAACGCGCATAACTCATTACTTAATTAAGATATCCATATAAGATTTGGTACAAGTATTGCTTATCTATACAGAAATATTACTGAGAAATTTTTTTCCGATCGGTCCATAATTGGTCATAGCTGCCATACAAGGTCCCCTCCCGAAAATCACTTAAACGCGCATAACTCATTACTTAATTTAGATATCCATATAAAATTTGGTACAAGTATTGTTTATATGTACAGAAATATTACTGAGAAATTTTTTTCCGATCGGTCCATAATTGGTCATAGCTCCCATACAAGGTCCCCTCCTGAAAATCACTTAAACGCACATAATTACATTACAAAATTAAGATATCCATATAAAATTTGGTAAAAGTATGCCCGTATGCACAAAAATATTACTGTGAAATTTTTTTCCGATAGGTCCATAATTGGTCATAGCTCCTATACAAGGCCCCTCCCGAAAATCACTTAAAACCACATAACTCATTAGTAAATGAAGATATTCATATAAAATTTGGTAAAAGTATTGCTCTTATATACACAAATATTACTATGAAAGTTTTCTTGGATCGGTCCATAATTGGTCATAGCTCCCATACAAGGTCCCCTCCCAAAAATCACTTAAACGCGCATAACTCATTTCTAAAGTAAGATATCTATATAAAATTTGGTACAAGTACTGCTTATGTGACTGAGAAATATTACTGAAAAATTTTTTTCCGATCGGTCCATAACTGGTCATGGCTCCCATACAAGGTCCCCTCCATAAAATCACTTAAACGCGCATAACTCATTACTTAATTAAGATATCCATACAAAATTTGGTACAAGTATTGCTCTTATATACAGAAAAATTACTATGAAAGTTTTCTTGGATCGGTCCATAATTGGTCATAGCTCCCATACAAGGTCCCCTCCCGAAAATCACTTAAAATTTGGTACAAGTACTGTTATATGACTGAGAAATATTACTGAAAAGTTTTTTTCCGATCGGTCCATAACTGGTCGTGGCTCCCATACAAGGTCCCCTCCCGAAAATCACTTAAAACCACATAACTCATTAGTTAATGAAGATATTCATATACAATTTGACACAAGTATTGCTCTTATATATACAAATATTATAATGAAAATTTTTTGGATCGGTCTATAATTGGTCATAGCTCCCATACAAAGTCCCATCCCGAAAATCACTTAAACGCGCATAATTCATTACTGAATTAAGATATCCATATAAAGTTTGGTACAAGTATTGCTTATATGCACAGAAATATTACTGTGAAATTATTTTCCTATCAGTCCATAATTGATCATAGCTCCCATACAAGGTCCCTTTCAGAAAAACACTTAAAGGCATGTAGCTCATTACCTAATAACCCATAAAATATGTGGCATAAATATTTTTTTTGTACACTTAAATGTCATTTCAAATTTTTTTCATGATTGGTCCATTCTTGGTCGTAGCTCTCATACAAGGTTCCCTCCCGAAAATCACTTAAACGCACATAACTCATTACCAAATATTGATATCCATACATTTAGCAAAAATATACATAAATTAACCTATACAATTGTTGTACGATCGGTCCATATTTGGTCATAGCTCTCATACTAGGTCCCCTCCAGAAAATAACTTAAATGCACAATATTCATTACCAAATAATGATATAGATACAGAATTTTGAAATTTTGTCTTTATATACATAATTGGTCATAGCTCCCATACAAGGTCCTTTTACGAAAATCTCTTAAACGCACATTACTCTTTACCAAATAAAGCTATTGATACAAAATTTGGCATAAACAAAAATTCTATTTCCAGATTTTTTCACGATCGGTTCATAACATGGGTGCGGTCGGTCCCATAAAAGTTTCCTTTCAGAAAATCAAATAAACACTCATAACTTATTACAAAATTACGATATAGATACAAAATTTGACTGAAATATAGCTTTTATGTACAGAAATTTTGCTTAAAGAATTTTTTACAATCGGTCTATAATTGGTCATATCTCCAATATTAGGTCCTGCCCTTAAAAGCGCTTTAACCGTATTTAACTAGTTGCATTATCAATTTGCGTAGAACAAAATTATATATATGTATTTTGAAAATTCTTAAATCTTTTACACACATGCATACATGCAAATTACTAACTATCACTAAGCGCTATTAAAATATAAAGAAAATCTTGGAATTGTAATAGATTTATGCTGTTTAAATCTTGGGATTTTTTCTATTTAAGACATGAGAAAACTTATTTCTACAAATATTTGATCAATTAGAAAAGTATTAATATAAAATTAGCTGGTGGAGGGTATTTAAGATTCGGCACAGCCGAATATAGCACTCTAACTTGTTTTTTTTTTTTTTTTTTTTTTTGTAAGAGTGGTTCTATGGAACGTAGAGTCAATTACGGACCTATCCTCATCGGTTTATATAATAATTATTTGTATCGAATAAATTATGTTTCGTAAAGAAGTTATTTATTCGAATTCTATCGCCTAAGTCGTAATTTTAAGTAACTAATGAGAGTTAAAGTAATTTTCTAAAGTGGCCATTTATCGATCCATCTTAATTAAAGTCGGTAGGAAAATCTCAGTTCCCATAAAACTTATTTATGTTGAATTTCGTATATCTACTCGCATTTTAATGCCAGTAATGAGCGTTAAAGGCGCCCTTATACGGAGGTGGGGTCAATTATGGACCGATTCTCTTAAAATTTAGAACGATTTTTGTTCATAGAAATATAGGTGCTCATAAAAACTTATTTATTTGAAATTTCATTGCTGTAGTCGTATTTGAGCGTTAGATTAATTTCTGAAGGGCGCAACGAGCGTTACAGTCATTTTCTGAAGGGGACCTTGTATGAAGGGTGGGGTCAATTATAGACCGATACCCATAAAATTTGATAAAGAGTATTTGGCTAGCACAAAATTTTTGTATGTAGAATTTCACTGCTGTAATCGCATTTTTGATTGAGTAATTAAATTTAAAGTCATTTTCTGAAGGGGACCTTATAGGGGGGTAGGGTCAATTATAGGCTGGTCCTCATACAATTTAGTAGAGAGGTTTTGGCTCTTACGAAACTTGTTTATGTCGAATTTCATTTCTGTACTCGCAGTTTTAAGCTAGTAAGGAGCGTTAAAGTCAATTTCTGAAGGTGACCTTATATGAGGGGTAGGGTCAATTGAGGACCGATCCTTATGAAATTTTACAAAGCGATTTAGGTTTCTATAAAATATGTTCGTGTCGAATTTCATCGCTATAGATAATTCTTTTAGTCAGTTATGAGCGTTAAAGTCATTTTCTGAAGGGGGCCTTATATGGAGGGTCAATTATGGACCGATCCTTATAAAATTTTACAAAGATATTAAGATTCCTATAAAATATATTCATGTCGAATTTCATCGCAATAGATGCTTCTTTAAGACAGTTATGAGCGTTAAAGTAATTTTCTGAAGGGGCACTTATATGGGGGGTAGGGTCAATTATGGACCGATCCTTATAAAATTTTACAAAGCGATTTGGGTTCCTATAAAATATGTTTTTGTCGAATTTCATCACTATAGCTGCTTCTTTTAGTTAGTTCTGAGCGTTAAAGTCATTTTCTGAAGGGGACCTTATATGGGGGCTAGGCGAAATCGTGGACCGATATTGCCCATTTTCAACACCAAACAAACTGCATCAATACAAAATGTCTATGCAAAATTTCAGCAGACGGACAGACAGACGGGCGGACATGGCTAGATCGTCTTAGAATTTAATAAGGATCCAGAATATATATACTTTTATGGGTCTTAGATTAATATTTCGATGTGTTACAAACGGAATGACAAAAACAATTTTTTGATGATGGGTATAACAAGAAATATATTTGATTTCCGGAGTTTGTCCTCTTTCATTTGATACCCATATTGACTAAAACTGTTCAGTAATAAATATATTTCAATAAAATTGTATGTCCTTAAAATTTTGAAGTCCTTTAAAAAGGAGAAACGATCAGAAAATTGTAAACTGAAAACGCAGTTTCTCTTTAAATGTATATGGTCCAAATCCAATAAAAAAATGGAAAATTATATCACGGTGTAACTATAAAATGTTATAATAAAATCGGATAAGTAGTTTAGAAAATATGCAATATTAAACTTCATTCTTCAAAAATATAAATTTTGGACTTTGATAAAACGTAACGAATTTGTTAATTTTGGATTACTTTCTTTGCATAACGTATGTTCGAAATTGCATATTTGTTCGAAATTTTTAAAAATTACCCATATTGTTATAAACATCAGGAAGATTTTCGTAATAGGTACTTTAATGGTATTGCACCTTTTAAATACGAAACAGTGCTTATGAATGGAAAATATTTGTATCGGAAGGACATGAGAGTTTTTCATGAACAAATTTTGGGGAAAACTGTGGGGAATTCAATTTAAAACAAGTAAGAAATTATAGTCGGGCGAGGCCGACCATATAATACCCTACACCTTTGACAAAAATATAATGTGATTTAGTTGCCATAATAAAGCATTTAAGTTGAATTGTACCTTGCCTTAGATATACAATTTGAATAAAATTGTGGACATTTAAGTGAAATTTTGATGGGGCTTTTCATAGCGGCTAGGGTCATATGAGAACCTATTATTATGGAATTCGTGGGGGTCATCAAGTCTTGTATACAACTTGGTTATTGCAGCTTTTTGTCGAGATATGAGTATATTAAACATAATTATGAACTTAAAAGCCCTATTCGGCGGGTTCAGTTGTATGAGGGCTAGGTGAAATAATGGACCGATGTAAACCATTTTCAACAGGATTCATCTACGGTACCATAAAAGATCATGTGCCAAATTTCATTGAATTATCTCCAAAATTGCGACCTGTAGTTTGATTACAAGTTTTAAAAGCCCAATTCGAGGGGTTCAGTTATATGGGGGCTAAGTGAAATAATGGACCGATGGTAACCATTTTCAATAGGCTTCGTCTACGGTACCATGAAAGATAATGTGCCAAATTTCATTGAATTATCTCCAAAATTGCGACCTGTAGTTTGATTACAAATTTTAAAAGCCCTATTCGGGGGTGCAGTTGTATGGGGACTAGGTGAAATAATAGACCGATGGTAACCATTTTCAATAGGCTTCGTCTACGGTACCATAAAAGATCATGTGCCAAATTTCATTGAATTATCTCCAAAATTGCGACCTGTAGTTTGATTACAAGTTTTAAAAGCCCTATTCGGGGGTTCAGTTGTATGGGGGCTAGGTGAAATAATGGACCGATGTTAATCATTTTCAATAGACGTCGTCTACGATACCATAAAAGATCATGTGCCAAATTTCATTGAATTATCTCCAAAATTGCGACCTTTAGTTTGATTACAAATTTTAAAAGCCCAATTCGAGGGGTTCAGTTATATGGGGGCTAGGTGAAATAATGGACCGATGTAAACCATTTTCTACAGGCTTCATCTACGGTACCATAAAATATCATGTGCCAAATTTCATTGAATTATCTTCAAAATTGCGACCTGTAGTTTGATTACAAATTTTAAAAGCCCTATTCGAGGGGTTCAGTTGTATGGGGGCTAGGTGAAATAATGGACCGATGTTAACCATTTTCAATAGGCTTCGTCTACGATACCATAAAAGATCATGTGCCAAATTTCATTGAATTATCTGCAAAATTGCGACCTGTAGTTTGATTACAAGGTTTACATGGACGGACGGACGGACGGACGGACGGACAGACGGACGGACAGACGGACGGTCAGACGGACGGACATAGCTAAATCGACTCAGAAAATGATTCTGAGCCGATTGGTATACTTTAAGGTGGGTGTAGGACCAATATTATTGTGCGTTACAAACATCAGCACAAACCCAATATACCCTCCCCACTAAAGTGGTGTAGGGTATAAATAGGGATTTTTTGGGAACATTAAGCTTAAGATTGGGGACATGAGTCAAAATTTTTCTGACAACACTGCTGACAACACTGCTTTAATCATTTTCAGAAAAATAAACATGTGCTAGTACTGACATCTGCAGTATTTAATATTTATTTCTATTAGTAAAAACAACAACCATTTTAATAACTGTTGAAAACATTGGTGAAATAACCATACAACTCTGCGACGCCCTTTCCATAACAGGCATGGAAAATTGAGTCTTTCTAAAGTATTTAAGGCAATAAAAGTTAAATTAAGTAAAAATTACATTAAAATTGTTAAAAATTACATATATTATTACATAAAACTTCAGAATTATTTAATTATTCTTATCTCAGAAGCCTTAAATAATTACGCAATAAAGAATTGTCTAATAGTACTGTATTTTCCATCCCTGATGTTTTCCTTCAATATGTTTTGTTTACATTTTACTATTTAAACAAAATTAGAAAAATTTGTGTGTTTTTAATCAAAATTGTGATATTTTTATAAAGAAAACAAAAAAAAATAGTTGCAGCAACAACAAATTTATATTAAATTAAGTAAACAACAAGGTAATTTGTCGTAATAGTCACAGAAATTTATTTTGATTAAGAAATGCTTTCATTTATTCGAAAATGGAGTTAAAATAGTGTGGCGCAAAGTTTTAAGGGTCATATTTTGTCTTAGAAGGAGATCTTAAGTTATTGTAGCAACAGTTCGAAATTTTTAAAAATTACCCATATTGTTATAAACATCAGGAAGATTTTCGTAATAGGTACTTTAATGGTATTGCACCTTTTAAATACGAAACAGTGCTTATGAATGGAAAATATTTGTATCGGAAGGACATGAGAATTTTTCATGAACAAATTTTGGGGAAAACTGTGGGGATCTCAATTTAAAAATAGGGATTTTTTGGGGACATTAAGCTTAAGATTGGGGACATGAGTCAAAATTTTTGTGACAACACTGCTTTAATCATTTTCAGAAAAATAAACATGTACTAGTACTGCCATCTGCAGTATTTAATATTTATTTCTATTAGTAAAAACAACAACCATTTTAATAATTGTTGAAAACATTGGTGAAATAACCATACAACTCTGCGACAACCTTTCCATAACAGGCATGGAAAATTGAGTCTTTCTAAAGCATTTAAGGCAATAAAAGTTAAATTAAGTAAATATGACTTTAAAATTGTTAAAAATTACATATATTATTACATAAAACTTCAGAATTATTTAATTTTTCTTATCTCAGGAGCCTTAAATAATAACGCAATAAAGAATTGTCTAATAGTACTGTATTTTCCATCCCTGATGTTTTCCTTCAATATGTTTTGTTTACATTTTACTTAAACAAAATTAGAAAAATTTGTGTGTTTTTAATCAAAATTGTGATATTTTTATAAAGAAAACCAAAAAAATAGTTGCAGCAACAACAAATTTATATTAAATTAAGTAAACAACAAGGTAATTTGTCGTAGTAGTCCAGAAATTTATTTTGATTAAGAAATGCTTTCATTTATTCGAAAATGGAGTTAAAATAGTGTTGTGGCGCAAAGTTTTAAGGGTCATATTTTGTCTTAGAAGGAGATCTTAAGTTATTGTAGCAACAGTTCGACTGTGGACGATAGTGCTTTCCTGGGGAAAAGGTTTTCGTTTGATGCAGATGACCGCTATTTACTAATACCAAAAGCAACTGGCAGCTCTCTTTTGTGGCGGTATAAGAGTTTCCTCTGTGAACCTGACCTAGTAAGGATTTAGACCCATCTGTTATGCAAACAATGTCGTAATACTTCTAAATGGAATTAATACACATCACTTATGTCAGTTTTTAGTTAAGGTTACAAATGAAATGGAGTTTGCTGCCTTTGTTTTTACATCACTTACATATATGTACTAGGTATTTAAGTTCCGTTATTTTTTATCATTTACATAAGAATTTATATTTGCACATCGGTGCTTTAAAATTACTATATGGTAAACAACGATAATTAGTATTAAATTAGCTCTTGAAAAGTAAAGATTAAATATTCCGAAAAATTCAATAATTAAAATATTTTTCCACAAACTGTACCCATTGAAATCGAAATTTCTATGAAACTCTTAAAACTGTTTTGCTAAAGCAATATAGTATAACAACAATAATAATTAATATAACAAATAAACTGACCGGCAGCACTTGGAGTATGGATAAAGAAATGTTGTTAGCTTCTACATATAAATGACTTATTTAAAGATAAAGAAAAGAGTGATAAATAGAATAGATAAATAAAATTAAATAAAAACTACTTTAGGACAAGTAAGAAAGAGTCTTAAAAATATTCGGCAGAGCCGGGTATTGTATTAACATTTAAAATTTAAAACAGGTATACAACCAAATGTGATTAACATTATGTACATATCATCATATTTATTACAGTTTATAACTTTCAAAATGACCACACCAGTACAAAAACTTATGGCACTAAAAGTAGGACAGCTACTGCTAGTCGAAACAATTGGAGGAGAACTACTAGTTGGCACGTTAAAAAGTATAAATATCAAGTATCTTATGGTTGAATTGGACAATGTACGAGATATTAAAACCAACTATACATATCAATCATCACAAATATTGGCCTATACCCAAATGAAAAACATTAAATTAATGTTAAGCGAAAATGAGGCCAATTGTAAGAGCACAACTGAAACGGATACTGATAGCACAGCAGAACTGGTAAAAAGTTGCAATACATCCTTAATTGACATGGATCAAATGTCCAATAGTAGTAGTAGTGGTAAAAAACCAACTGTTGACAGTTTAAATATACAATTAACAGCTTTAGATTTACATTTGCTACAAACTCAATTGGATAGCATGTTATTCATAACACAAACCGATCACAAATATCACAAGGCCTTAAATGACATGAAAAGTCAAACGGTAATTGGCCTTTTAATCGATCCCATAGAAATGGGCAGAAATTGCAAGACATCTTTAATGGCTGTCTCTACAGCTCAGAACATTTATATATTTGATATGTTGGCAATTGGTAAAATATTCAAAGAAATACGTTTGATTTTGGAAGCAGAAAGACCACGCAAAGCTGTACATTTTAGCCATAAGATTGCAGATCATTTAAAATATCGTCATAATATTGTACTCAAAGGTATATTTGATACATTTTTGGCCTATTGTGTAGTGACAGGGGAAAAGTGTAATTTAACTTTGGAAGAAGCTGTTCAAAAAACTTTCAGCATATCAAATGTATATTTTGAAAATGATGAAGATAAAGAGGTAAGTTTTGCCGTTGGCGGAATATTTGTAAGTTTTTAAAGTTTAGAGAATTTCTTTAAAAAAAAAAAACAGAATGGAATAAGTTATTTTGCCTTAAAATAGAAACCCTTTTTTCTATTTCTAGATTTCTGTCAATAGCTATCAGCGTCCTTTGCCCCCAAGCCAACGTATGTTAATTGCCAAAAAAGTGGCCTTTCAACTGAAACTTTACGATCATTTATTACATGAATATATGTTAAAAAATTTCTACCGGCAATGTGAAAATTTCTCTCAAACATTTTATAATAACGATGATAATTTCCAGGTAGGTCAACAATTACATCCCAGCAGTCGTGCTGGTTATGAACATATACAACCAAATGGCAATTGGAAAGATAAGTTAAATTTTAATTTAGAAATATTTAAATAATAAGTAAATTTTAATATAATTAGCAATTTTCTATAGGATATGTTTTTATTAGTCCTTAAGGCATCTTTACATTGTTCTACAAAACGTTAGATTTTCATTTTATAACGACAAAGATAACTAAAATGAGAATTGTTATGATTTTTAATGATACCTAATAGAAAATAAAAACCGCATCAGTTGATTGATATATGTACATATCTTCATATTAATTTTAAATTTGTTTTTGTTTTTTAAACTCTGTTAAAATGGACTTTCAGTTTTCCATCTACAATTTTTATTGCTTTCATTTTATTTGTAGTTTTGTCATGTCGTTTTATTTTGTAGAATAATGTAATTAATATTAATTAAAATTTACATTAAATGTGTAAGTTGAAAAGGAATCACACATTTGTTTATTTATAAGCATATTTATTTCTCCTAATATTAGTATAAATACTTTTAATAGTTTACTGAAGAAAACTACTATTAAATTTATAAACACGTGTAAGTTTCTTTTCATTTGTGCAAATTAACTATTTACATTCTTTTAGAATCTATTCTCTAAATATGGTTTTAAAAACCTTAAAATGTTAAAATAATTCAAGTCATAAGGTTAAGTTTATTACTAATACAATCACGAACAAGGCTTTTAAAGAATTCTCTAATTCATACACAGGCCAACGAAATCAAGTTTGGTAAAAAACTTATTAACTCAATTTTTAGGTAATGAAAAAGAGTTTATATAAATTTTAAAATAAAATAATAATTTACGTTAAAGCATACATCGGCAGAGAGTTCGGTAAAGTGTCAATACACACGTAAAAGACCGTCATTTACAGTAATGTGTTTAACACTAATTTGTATATAAGTAACGTGACCAGACATCCCGCCAAAAGCGGGATTACCCCGCTTTTTAAAGATTGATCACGACTTAGATTTCCATCCCGCTTTTTAATAACAAATCACGCTTTTTGCTACAAATCTCTATCAGGACAATTGTCCTTAATTTTATTGTAATCAATTTGGGATTTACTCTTTAAAAGTTTAAAAATTAAACTTTAAATTTAAATTAAGAAATTTTGTTAGAAAATAGAATGTCTGTTCATTAACAAAAATTTGTTACAAATTATCAGAAACTGTTTTTGTATTTCAATATAAATTTCAAATATTTTGTGTGAAAATTAGTAACAACTTTTAGTTATTGAACAGACAAAGATATTCAAAAAAAAAAATACTTAATCTAGTAATTTTTAATAATTTTTCAAAATGTGGGTAAAACTAGACATCCACTTTTTATATAACTAAGTTGATTTTTAAAGTTAATGGTCAAAAAAAATTATTTTAAGTGACAAGTGAGCATTGACTTTTTGGGCCCATGACTTTTAACTTATAAAGCTGGAAAATTGAATTTATTCTCACTTAAAGTGACTATATATCCGATCTAATAGAACACACTAATATTAAACAATCAGGAGAAAAAATTTGTTCTATTTGTGGTCCCATTCTGATTTGTTTTATTTTATTTAATATTTCAGAGTGATTTTATCGAATTTTTCATACACTATGTTTCCTAGATTTTAGGCAGAATTCTAGAGGAACATATGTATGCTGTATAAAAAGATTAATTTAGACTGATTTTTTTTAATAACACAGGCCAACAAAAAATTATATAAATCGAAATGAAGGATTGCTACTTAAAATTTGAATCTGGCATTATAATTATATATATATATTCTGGGTTCTTATTAAATTCTAAGACGATTTAGCCATGTCTGTTCGTCCGTCTGTCTGTCTGTTGTAAACACGGGCGGAAAGAGCTAGAGAGTTGAAATTTTCCACAAATATTTCTTATATGTAAAGTTTGTTTGGTATGTTTGTTAGGGGAATATCGGTCCACGTTTTCGCATAGCCCCCATACAAGTGGAAAATAAATAACATTTTATGAGGATCGGTTCATAAATGACCCTACCCCTCATATATTGTCCCCTCCAAAAAATGACTTCAACGCCCATTACTCGCTTAGAAATACGAGTCTAACGCAGTAATTCAATATAAGTGAGTACTACGAAGGGTAGTACCGAACAAACCTATTAGACCTACAACTTAAATCTACCCCTAGCCTCCCGACTATCCAGATGACTATATATTTTAACATAAGCTTGTCCTAGGAGGAAGTCACAATAGGGACACTCAGACATTACAGAAAGAGTATATTCGTGACTAATGACGAATTGACACACCTTCTATGGAACGATTCTGGAAGTAGTTTTTTAATAAATGATTTTTGTTAGAATTTGTTAGCCTCATAACTAGTACGCTCATTTACTACAAGACTGGTATAATTGAACAAATTTCGTTTCGAGAAAAATGGCTTTCGTTTTTTTAAAGATATTTCACTAGTTTTTAAATAACTTTTAAACAAATCAAGGGGTTTGAAAAATCAAATTGAGATAGTAGAAGTTAATATGTTTCTCATCTAAATATAAATTAAATTTTTATTTATCTAATATTCATGAAAAAATTAGTTTTAGTTTTCACGTTTACAACAAAAAATCGATCTCACTCCCGGTCCAGTAGTTGTTTAATTCCTCATATAAATACATATTAATATTTTAATGCATGTTTCATATTCGTTAAAAATATTTTATTAACTATTTTAGATTTTATTGTTTGTTTTTTTTTTTTCAATTTTTTTTCAAAAGGAAATTGTTTCGATACATGTATGCCTTCCACTGAACTAGTGTAGTACTAATGTATGACTAGTACCAAAGAACTAGATCGGAGAGAACTCTTTAATAAGCTTTAAATTCTTATTTTAAAAAATTCTCTTAATATTTGCACAAATGAAAAAAAACTGTTAAATTAATTAATTTTATGAAAATGTACATAATTTTTAAAAACTTGAATTGAATAAAATAAAATGAATCGTTTTTATTTGATATGTTAACAATTTATTAATTTACTTTAAAAAAAATAGCACTGTAGGTCCTTCCGTTCGGAACCTATGCGGTTTTCAAAAAACATAGTTGAAACTTTAAGCAGTCGCCGAAATTCATAGTATCAACTGCCGCCGACGTTATTGTTTTTCGACTCAGGACTCTGCTTGTTTATATTGGCAAAAAACGAATAAACTCAAGTTATTTTTGGTTGAAAATTTTAAAAACATAAATACAAATTGCAAATTTACTTAAATAAAAAACATAAAACGCAATGTACAAATATGCTGCAACAGATTCAATATTTGATGGTGTTTCAAATATTTATTTAGTAAGCATTGCAACAGCATTTTTAGCGGTTATTATAGCATTTTATTGCAGTAATTTTCTCAAGGACGAAAGTGTAAGTTTTTGTTATTGTTGTTCGATAATCCTTAAATGAAATTATTGACATTAATTGCACGCAAATTGTAGGAAAAGCAATTAAAACAAGTATTAAATGAAGTAGGCGAGGAATATGACGAGGATATGGGGGAGGAAGAATTGCCAGAACATGATGATTATCTTAATAATACTACTACCACTGAAATAGAAAATCATTATCAATTAAAACAGGAAATACAAAAACGTTTAAAACTTGATGAATTGGAAAATACAAGTGATTATGAGGACAATGACGCTTATAAAAAAGTTTATGCGAAACGCAATTCTAATACTTCGACTAATGACAATTCCGACATTGACTATGATACGGATGATGATATGCATGTCGATGGTCTTGTTAGTAAATTGAAATCGAAAAGAGTTAAAGAATTGGAAGCCCAATTAACCAGAGATCAATTGGAGGAAGAGAAAAGGTAAGTTGGAAAAAGTTATATATATAAAACACATATTTTTTCTAAATAGAATTTTAATTAAAATGTCTCTTTTTTTAATATAAATATTTCAATGATATTGGTTTTCTAATTAGAAAGCCAGAAAAACACTATTCATTTTAGACCACCAAGTTTTTCTGATATCAAATGAATAAATTAAAAGTCATGCACTACTCACTCTTCCATTTAAGATCAATCCTTTTATGTACTACCTACCCAATTATTCCACATCAAAATTTGTTGTAAAAAATCTGGCATTTTTCAGATTTTTCTTAGTACACAATTTGCTGTGTAAAATAAGTTTTTTATAACTTGTGAATGAATAAAAATAATTTATACCAAAGTCTTGAAGGACTAATATTTAAATAGTAGATATATTTTGAATCTAATTGAGATATTGGCTTGAACGTTTTTTGTAATATCTAAAATTATCTTATTTTAAATAATTTATTGTAAATTTTTTTATTATACACTTATTAAATTTTATAATTTTTTTTTTCAGAATTGAACGCGAACAGTTGGCAGCCATTTTTGAGCTTTTAAAAAAACAAGAAGCCGAACTTAATATGAAGGAAATCGATGAATCAGAATTAAATGCTCAATTAGCTTTATATCGTTAAATGATGTTACAACAAGTTTTAGATTAACAAAACCAAACCAGGAACCACCAATTAGATACGTTTCTCAGAGTTTTTAAATTTCATATAGTATATAATTATAAATATTTTTATATGCTATATATAGTAATAGATAATATAGTATTAATATATATGTTTTTGTCCATAGTAATTGTGTAATAAATGTTAAATTTTAAACATTATTTAAATGGTTGAAAATTAAGTACATAAAGTGGTTAATAATTTACGTTATATTTTGAATGACTTTTCTAAATGAAAAATACCACTCGTAAGGTTTTAAAACTTGTACTTTGTTTTAAACTGAGTTTTATTTAATAAATATATTTCATTGTTCTTAAGTTACTTTTTTCTCTTTATTTCTTATTACCCACTTACCATTATATATTTCCATAAGTGTCATAGGTTACTTACGGAATTTTCAACTTTTGTTCAATTTCACTGCTCTGCCACAATATTTTTTTTTAAATATTGTTCTAAAGTTACTTTTTTCTTTTTATTTCTTATTACCCACTTACCATTATATATTTCCAAAGTGTCATCGGTTACATACGGAATTTTCCACTTTTGTTCAATTTCACTGCTCTGCCACAATATTTTTTTTTTAAACACAGCATTTGATCGTATGTATTATGAAAAATTATATTTTTTAGTGTCCTCTTTCACATCTAAGTTTAAGGACCTTAATATTTTAATTGGCATTTCGCAGCCTTAAAAAATTTCCAATAAAGTGACACATTCTAATGAATGCCAATTACAGAATATTCAAAAGAAATTAAATCTTATAAATTATATTAGAAATCAAGAAGAAAGCACAATATATAATTTAGTTTATATTAAATTTATAAATTTAGCCGTACTTAATTTCATCACTTTTACTTCACAAAGTTTGGATTTTTCTTTAGTATAACAAAACCTTCCATAATGGGTGTTAATGCAATATATTCTTCGGTGGCCAATTCAGCACGTTCTCCCATAGCCAAGAGTACGGGTGTTGTATGAGTTTGGAAGCCGGTTATGGTCTTGGGTTTACCGGCTTGACCGACAACATCAATAGCCATACCCACACGTACGGGAACTTGTAATTGATTAAGATCTTCATCGAAAGTAATAAGCATACGGGCCTGCATGGCGGGCACCAAACAATACAGCAAATAATGAGAGCGACCCAAAATAAGATTTTTGACATCTAACAGAGACACGAGTGTGGCCATAAGACCAGCAACAGCCATAGGATTCATTAGTTGACGATCACTATGGTAGGGACTTAGGGTAAGAGTACCCTTGCCCAAATGTGTTAAACTTTGAGCGATGCGCACCATGAAAAGATTGCTGGGATCTTTAGAATGATATTGGGCCAACTGACGCAACATAGCAGCCAAACGGGCATTGTTGGTGCCAGCACCAACAAGACCCATAGCAAAGATAGCATTGTGGGCTACCTCAGCATCGCTGTCATGAGAAAATTTACTCAAAGTATCCAAAATATTAAGTTTAGGATTAGACGCAGATATCAAACCCAAAGCCAAGGGTACGGAACGTCTTATACAGGGCTCGCAATAACGCAACAGATTACCAAATGAACGGAATGCCATTTCGGCACCAATATCTTCGCCCATGGCAATGAGAGCAATACCCAATACAGCAATAGCTTGAGTAGCAGAAAGATCTTTTTCCTTTTCTTTCTCTTTTTCGGCCTTATCCTAAAATTAAATTGAAAATCTAAGTTACTGAAATATTTCATAAATTAATAGTAATATTACCTTTTCCTTGTTGTTTTTATCCTTTTTATTTTTATCATTATCGCTTTCGCTGCTATTCGATGTTTCATAATGATCGGAGCAAATGTGCAACAATTGTTGAATCTTCAAAACATTACCAGTACCGGCATAAGCACAGATATCTACCATAGTGGTAGCCATTGATCTGTAGGGTTCATCCAAAACCTCCAAGGTAAGCATAACAGCTTCTGTGGCCTTCTGGCGGCCTAAATAAAGCAAACCCAAGCCCAAGAACAGAAAACGAGTGAAAGTATCTTTCAAATCGGTCTTAGTCAAGTACATAATGGTTTGCAATAAGAATTCCGTGATCTCGGCATTGCAAGAACCCACACCAATCAGACCCAATGACAAGGCAGTTATACCCATAATCTCTACACTGGGCGTAGATTTGTCATTGTGTGAAAATACTGTTTTCAAGGTATCAATAACAATGGAACGATTTGAGCCGGCATAAGCAATGCCCAAGCCCAAAATTGCTCCAATACGCATGGATGTATTGTGATTATGAATATAATCGGAGAGTAGAGCATGAGCAGGATCTACTTCATTACGTATGCCACAATTGACAATACCACAAGCCAACAAAGCTCCAGATTTGATATAGTCTTCGGTAGAATATAGATATTTATCGATCATGGTCAAACCACCATCAACATCCCACAAGAGAATGAGACCCAACGAAGCTGTAGCTGAAAGCATGCCATGTTCTTTATTCTTATACAGCCACTTATTTCCATCTTCGGAGAGAAGTTTATCGACACCGAATCCAGCATTAACAAAACCATTTACAAAACTAGCGGCAAGATTTTGTTTAGCAGAGTCTACCTAAAATTTGACATAAAATAATACATGTAGTTTCTTAAAATTAATATTTTGTGTTTTTATAGAAGAACTGTAAATAAAATGTATTTGAAATTCAATTACATACCTGAATCGATGCAAATCTGGTGCGAGCATTATCCAAATGAGATTTATAAATATCTTCGGGAGTTTTCGGTTCCATAATATCCAACTCACGAGCCAAATTCAAAAAGTGCTTATTTAAATTAGCATTTGACATAATCTCCATGAGATCATCATAATCAGGAAATGATTCATCCAATTCCAAACACACTTGTTGTCTGGCCAACATAAAAGCCAATTGTTTTTGAATGGCAGCATCTTTGGTCTCCTTGAAAATTTCCGTTATCTTGTCCATATCGTTTAGCATCAAGGCCAAACGCATAGCCTGCGTATACTGATTAAATTTACGTGATAGCTGCAATGCCGTTTCCAAAATTATAGTGTTATCCGGTTCGGGTACATAAGGATAACAAGACTGTAGATATAAACATACTCTCGGATAGGCAGACTCATCTACATACTCTTGCAACAAATGCAAATGATCGATTTCGATAAGTAAATCACAAGCATCAGCTTCGGCATTATGTTCCATGTTGTAGGGTATAATCTGTTTTACCAGTTCAATTAGTTGGGCCTGGAACTCACCAGAGGTTTCTAAATAATGGGCAGCTATCTCACCCGATAAATGGCGTACATACTCATGACCCCATTCACCAATTTTTTGTGTACGATCACACAAAAAACGATAGGCCAAGCAATCTTTACCACTACCCATGGTCATGGACAATACCGAAATAATATCGGCACAAAGATGGCGGGTCTTCTCATCTGGCATTTGTTTATACAATGTTTTCATAGTCTCATAATGGGGTCTCATGAACTTGAGAGGTTTTGGAACTGAGGTCATTGACGTTGTGGAGGCTCTTATCAATTTCGCCATCATTTCCAAAGCGGGCAGATACAGTTTTGTATCGGGCTCTTGCAGACGTTGTACCAACATATCTAATTCCTCCTGTAATTGTTGATCCTCATCGGATAGCTCTTGTTCCTTTTCCTCCTTATCCTTAGCATCTTTATTGTCGCCAGCTTTTGGATCATGTTCTTTCTTTTCGTCTGCTGCAGCACTAGGTTTCTTTTCGGTTTTTGCGGCTTCGCTGGGCATTTTCTTGTTTTTAGATTACGCTTTTTACTTGAAAGATAACGAAACAAAATAGCAAATTAATTGTTGAATTTATTTTGAATATTTTCCAATATACAATGTTTATGACTTTTGTTATTTACCTTTGTTAATTTGCTTGAAAATTATAAAATTTGTATTGCAAAATATTTTCGCTTTATTTCACTTCAACAATTACTTTGCGTTTTTCGTTTGTCATTTGTTGTGGGAATTGCCAGCTTAAAATTTGAAAAATGTAAATTTGCTGAGTGTGCCCACAGTGTTGTATTATTTAACTCAGGGTTGTATTTTTGAGTGAGTGTATGACGTGTATGAATGTATGAAGACTTGTAGAAATCCTAAGCCCGTGTCTAAATTAGACAAATATTTATCACGGTACTTGACAAAACGTCGGCAGAAAAATTGTCAGTTTTTTGTTTATGTTAATGCATAGGGGCAACAAAATGCTGATTTTATCACGACAACTTACAGATAATTTTAATGAAATAATGCTATATTTTATAAAAACATTTAAAATTAAATGCAAATTTTGTAAATAAACACTAATTTCACTAAAACTTATGTTAAAAATCAATTTTAATTGTACAAAAACAAAATTATAAACAAATTTTACAATAAAATGACGTTTGTTATCTAGACAACGTTGTCTAAATAATTGTTTAGACAACACTGTAATAACGACGTTATAACGCTAATAAAAGCCATCTTTTATCATGATAACAATTTGACGTTTAGCATAATAAATATTTGTCTAATATATACACGGGGTAAGGTCGTCATACCATAAGAAAAACACGGGATTGTATGATGACTTGGTATGAAGATTTGTTAACCAAGTTCACACGAGCAGTTCGGCCTCTAAATGATGATAGCCAATTAACCCGTTTCTACAATACATTCGTAATTCGTTTTGATAGTCCATTGACATGTTGTTTTTTTTTACATTCATTATTTTGTCGTTTTTTAATATATTTGGGTGTGTGTATGATACAAAAATACGTTTGTTACATTATTTCAACAATTTAAGTTGTATATTTTCTATTTATTTGCATTTTTTTTTAATTTTAATGAAAATAAACAGCTGATTATGATCAGACCTGGGCGATTTCCATTAATTTTGCATTAACATTAAATTAAAAAAAAATTAATTTAATGTAAAAAATATTGCATTAACATTAAATTTTATCATAATTTATGATAAATACTCGATACAAATTAGAGATGACACTCATTCATTCGTAATTCGAACTGAATTAAGTACAGCTTGTGTAATTCGCAGTTGAAATTTTGTATAGCGAATCATGCCATTCAAAACGTAATTGGGGTTGAATGATGAATGAGAGCGAGAATTACGAATAATTGCAACGTGTGAACGGGGTATTAATTGGCTATTGTAATTCAGAGGCCGAAGTAATTCAACTGTCCGTGTGAACTTGGTATAAAACTGTTAATGTACCGCTACATTTATTGCATATATTAAAATGATTACCAAACAATTTCTTTCAGTGTAAACAATCATACAAGGTTGTAAATTTGTGATGATTCATTTCACAACTACTACCTTTTTCATTAACCCTAATATGTTAGTACCTCATTAGACAACCATTCCTACTTTTAGTAAAAAAAAATAATTTCTTGCATTTCTCGAGCAGCATCTGCTTAAAAATTTGTTAAAAACAATAAAATTTCCTAATTAAAAGTCCAAAAAATGGATAAAAATAGCGCTGCCTTAGTAAAGAAATTGCAATCCGAATTGGAAGCTTACCAAAATTTGCAAAAAAGTATGTAATTCACAAACAAAACATTTTTCATTAAGCCGGAGAACGGCGGCCCACCTTAACCAAAATTTTTTTTATTTATTACACAGCATGTGTGAAATTAGTCAAACAACGTACATTATTGGAGAGTCAATTGAATGAAAATAAATGTGTTTTGGATGAACTTAATCTCTTGGGACCCGATAACAAAGTATACAAACTCTATGGCCCCGTATTAGTTAAACAGGAGTTGGAAGAATCACGACAAAATGTGGGCAAACGTATTGAGTATATATCGAAAGAACTTAAGAGTTCCACTGATACTTTGGAAAATGTAGAAAAGGATATGACCAAACATCGGGAGGCTGTGCAAAAGTTGCAACAACAATATCAAGTAGCTGCCGCTATGAAATAAGAAACTGGAATATGTAATTTATTAAAAAATAAGTTGTGTTAATGCTTTAAGTCAATAATCATATAAATGGAAAAGAATTGGCATCAAATTTCGCTAAAAAAATATATACATACATTTTTACTTGAAAGAATTTCTGAATGAATCGTGGGAAATGATAATCAATGTTTATAGTACTTTATATCACATTAATTTCTGTAGACAATATTTTCGTCTTTCATATGATAAGTGCTTGATAGTCCTAATCCATGAAATGCAAGCGTTATGTACTCAAAATTAGAAAAAAATTATTAAAAATCAGCTATTAGGTATTGTGCTAATTTTTGTCTCACTTGTAATACCTTGAACATAATTTTATTTTTTTAAATTTTATTATTACTATGGGTCCATTATTTTTTGCAAAAAATTAATTTGAATGTAAACAAAACAGTGAACCTATTTAAGTGAGCGGGAGTGTATACATATGTTTATTAAACCAAAAAAAAAAAAAAAAAAATAGCTGTTGGTCTCACCTTTCAAATATGACAAAAGTTTTGTCACAAAATTCAATATAAAACCTCTATTTGTTTAGCCACAAAAAAATATATAAATCTGTTAGAATGAAAAAACTCTAAAAACATAATTTTCTTCAATTTCCTCACATCGTCTGAAAACTACAAACCTCAACTTAAAGTATTGAAAATTCACTATATTATGCAGAATTTTTGTCTATCGAACTGTATACTCAGTTAAATTTTTTCCTTTTTGGCCAGGTATTCAGGGTAAATTCCGCATAATGTATCGCGTCAACATTTTTTTAAATCACCTGAATTAGAACTCTTGGTAAGTTTCCCTTTTTGCATCAAACAATTTAAATCGAATTTTAATATAATTAATTAAGTACTACACAGAAAAAATATTTCATAACCATAATGAATTTTGTAATAAATAGTATGAGTCAAACAAGACTTTTTACCAAACCATTTTCATTCTAAAAAAATAATAAAATCCTAATAGTAACGAGTACACGCTATCTTTCAAACTAAAATTCATATGGAAATTAAAATTTTCTAAAGCTAAATTTCTTTCGGATATTTTCTTTTATTATTATGACGAATATTTTTAAGAATTTACATTTTATAGATTTTGAAAGCTTAAATAATAAACAAATAATGGACCGATCCAGAAAAATTTCACAGATCGATTTGTATGTGTACACAATATATTTGAAATTAATTTTACCCATATATAGTTATTAATTTATGAGGTATTTCCGATTATTTGAAAGCTATAACGAATTATCTGCCGATTCGGAACTAATTCGGCTCAGCCGAATTATTTCTAGAAAAAAAGCTCTTTATTTAACCACTGTGCAATATAAATCGCTAGAAACTAAAAATCGCTGTACATTATAAACAATTAACATACTGACAACACTGAAGAAATTATAGAATTATTTGGTTTTTTTTTTGACAGTGCCACGCAATTCTTAACAAAATTTTGTTGATTTTTCTTCAGTGGAAAAACAATTGAAAATATTAAAAATAGTTTTCCAAAGATTTTAAAAATATCAATATTTTTAAGCAAAAGTTGAAATTGAAAAAGAGAAAGTTGCCAGTTAAAGAAACTAGAAAGCTAAACGAAAATGGGATCAAGTCATAGTGTGGAGATACCCGGTGGAGGAACTGAGGGCTACCACGTATTAAAGGTAATGTTATTGAACTGCATACTAGGTACATATTTATCAATTTATTATATACATATATGCATGTCTTTAAATTATTATATCTTGTGTAGGTGCAAGATAATTCGCCTGGACAAAAGGCTGGTTTGGAAGCCTTCTTCGATTTTATTATTGCCATAGCGGGTACACGCTTGGATCAAGACAATGACATGCTAAAGGAACTTTTAAAGCAAAATGTTGATAAGCCTGTAAAGTTAGTGGTTTATTCGAGTAAAACTCAAACGGTGCGAGAATTAACTCTAACACCCAGTTCGGGCTGGGGTGGTCAGGGACTTTTGGGCGTTAGCATACGTTTTTGTTCCTTTGAAGGTGCCAATGAACATGTTTGGCATATTTTGGAGGTACATCCCAACTCACCAGCAGAGGCTGTTGGCTTGAGAGCCTATTCGGATTATGTTATAGGTGCAGATGCTATAAGACATGAAAATGACGATTTATTTACTTTGATTGAAACGCATGAACAGCAGCCCTTAAAAATGTACGTGTATAACATTGATGATGATGCCTGCCGTGAGGTGACAATCAAGCCAAATACACATTGGGGTGGTGAGGGTGCTTTGGGGTGCGGTATTGGTTACGGCTATTTACATCGTATACCCATACAAGCTGGTAATGCTTCTGTTGCTAAACCACCAACAACTATTCCGTCATCTACAAGTGTGACGGCACCACTGCCAACATCTACGCCCGTTATACCAGCAACGGCACCAAGCACAGTTATAGCACCTTCATTGCCTTATGTGCCTCCTCTAAGTAATACTTTTGCTACTGCCGCATCCAACGTAGCAACACCAACAACTATAACGACAACACAACAGGATAATACGGTAAATCCTCCAACTCAAAGTGTTTTCAAGGCCTATTTCAATCCCGATGATAATACACCTGAGTTGATAACAACACCTGAAACAAATAATTTGGAAAATAAGGCGGAAACTACTAGTGAACAAGTAAAACAGCCAATTGAACATAATTCTCCTACTGAGGCCTCCCAGCCAACAGCGACACAAAATGAAAACTTAACAGCACAAATGCAAACTTCTGCTGATGCCAATTTTGCTACTATACCAACATCTGTTACCACTACTTTGCCACCACCTTCGAATCTTTATATACCAGGCGTTATAGAAGCAACTAGTAATATTGCTAATATGCCACCAATACAGGCCCCAACACAATTACCCTATCCTCAAGCTACTGCTCCCCCAACACAGATGAATGCTAATGCAATTCCTATGTATTCGACTGGTATACAACAATATATGTCATCTCCAGCGGCTTTATCGTATCCGGCTGCCCAAACTGTACCTAGTTATCCACAAATTCAACCTTCAATGGGCGGTTTATATCCTACACAAAGTACACCTATGCCACCACAAATGGCGGCTTATCAACAACAGCAGCAGCAGCAGACACAACAAGCAACACCATTAGTACCCGTCATGGCACCAACAACTACATCTGCTCCTGTTATGCCGCCACCAACATCGTCGTCTATGAACCCCTTTACTCCTCCACCACCCACTTCTACAGCATTTAATAATTAAGTTATATGTTAAAAGAAACAGAGTTTATAATTATGCATAAATTTGTTTTTGTTTAAAATTTCTATAACAAACGAAATAACCTTATCTTTTAGTTTCACCCTCTCTCTCCCTTTCTTCTTTAATTATTTCTTATCTTTAGCGAAATTTTATTCTCATAATAAAACTTATTCCCTCTCAACTGTGACAATTGCATGAGCTTTTAACTTTTTATTTTTATTGAATCCCAAGTCCATTTTCTTTTTAAACCCATATATTTTAATTTGCTGACAAAGTCATAATTTAAAATTAAAAGACTTTAAAATGGTTTTAGTATTACAATTAACTAACACATTTAAAAAATAAATGGGCTTAAATTAACTTCATCTAAATGGCTCATACATACATACATACATATATTATTTAATATTAATTTTGTTTATTATTTTTTTGCCTTATTGATTGTTTTATATAAATAAATATAAATAAACTTTATAATGATGTGAACGTATTGATGGTTTTTAAGAAAAAAATTTTATTATAATTATTACAAAATTTATATGTACACTTTATAAATAATAACCATTACATATTTCAAATATTTGTACTACTTCATCTGTATGTACTGCTATTAATAATTATTATATATTATACATACTTAGATAAAAGCAAGTCACAAAAAAAACTTAAAAATTACTCGTTTTATTAAAAAATATTATAAATGAAGAAACTCAGAGACGAAAGTGAACTGAGCCTCAGAATTTCTCCATCACACTATGTTTTTCAGGAATCATTTTCTAAAGTTTGAAAAAAATGTTTTTGGCCACATTTGAGAAGTAATAACACCGCAAAGACAAAAAACATGTTATGTCGTCCAATGTGACGACTTTATAATTAAGTCCAATGTGTCGACTTTAAAATATATGTCTCAAATATGACTACACTGAAAATAATCCATGCCTAATATACACGAAAAAAGTTTTACATTGTACGAAATGCTTCGTGGTTTCGCACCACGAAATTCTTTCGTAATATATACGAAATTGTACGAAATATTTTAATAAAATGCAAAATAATTTTAGAAAAAAAAAATTTGTTAATTTTACGATTTTTTTAAGACATAAATATTTTAGTTCTTTTCAAATAATTATTGTAAATTTAGAAAAAGATTGCGAATTAAAAAAAAAACAAATTTTTTATGTTTTTTAAAAAAACAAAACATTTTTGTAAAAGAAAACAAAGTTTCTTAATATATACGAAAAAAGATATTACGGCAGGTTTTCGTACTTTCGTAAAATTAGAAAAGGGGTTGATTAAACAATATTTCGTATTAAACACGAAATTTTCGTATATATTACGAAAAAAGTAGTTACGAAAGTTTTTTTTCGTAAAGTTAAGCATGGATTATTTTCTGTGTACCTTCGTAAAATTAGAAAAGGGGTTGATTAAACAATATTTCGTATTATACACGAAATTTTCGTATATATTACGAAAAAAGTAGTTACGAAAGTTTTTTTTCGTAAAGTTAAGCATGGATTATTTTCAGTGTAGAATCAGTGGTTTGTTGGCCTGTGTAAACTGCATTTAAATGTCTTTCGTTAACGTTTTTCAGTTCTGTTTCTAAGCTATTTTTATAACCATAGTAACCAAAACTTTGTTTATTCAAATAAATATTGAAAATTATAAAATATTTTACCCAAAAATCTTCAGAAGAAACGCAGCACAATAAAAAATAAAACCAATAAAAATATGGCTAATTTCGTATATCCCGAAGAATTAACATATTTTATTGAAAGTATTCGACCATTTCAAATTAAAGATGTTGGTTCATCAAAATGGTTAGATGTCCATGAAATGATTATTAAACTTAGCCAACAGGCTTTACTTGAGGCTGCTGAACATCGTGAAGAGGAAGTTAAGGAAATGCTAATAGCTCGTGATAAGCTTAAGGTGCTAATACATGAAGCATTCTGTATATTTTTGTGGAAAACAAGAGTTTTACCGCATCTTTTAGACATCGATCCAAATCCTGCAGCTACGTTTTTGATCTACACGGTTTTATATCATGAAGGAGCAGTAATTTCTCTCTTAGACATGGCATTATATCATGAAAGTGGTTGTGAGGCGTTGCAGGATTCGGCTATTGATTTGATCGACTATTGTGCTCAAGCGGTAGCTCAAGTTATTGGTTTAGCAAGGTATGTTTGATAAGAAAATTAACATAAAATGATTAGCCAGGAACTAAATTATATTTTTACGAAAACTCATTAAATTCGTATCTAACCTCAGAATTTCTTCATTACATCAGATTTTCAATGTTTTAAACTTTGTACGAGAACTTTAATTTTAATTTTATCCAGACAGTATGACTTCCTGCTAGGGTTCTATAGTTGAAACGAAAAGTCGACTTTTCGACTTTTTTCAATTAGTTAAAAGTCGACTTTTCGACTTTTTGCATTTTATGAAAAGTCGATTTTTCGACTTTTCCACTTTTTTCATTTAAATAAAAGTCGACTTTTAGACTTTTCGACTATAAGTATTTTATAAATAGTCGACTTTTTGACTTTTTCCGACTTTTCGACTTTTCGACTTTTTCGACTTTTTCCGACTTTTTTCGACTTTTTCGACTTTTTGGCTATTTTCGACTTCTTTCTACTTTTTTCCGACTATTTTTTGACTTTTTTCGAGTTTTTCCGACTATTTTAGAGTTTTTGACTTTTTTTCCACTTTTTTAAAATTTTTGACTTGTTTCTACAATTTTCGACTTTTCGACTTTTTCCGACTTTTTTCGACTTTTTCCGACTTTTTACGACTTTTCGACTGTTTTCGACTTTTTTCGACTTTATTCGACTTTTTTTCGACTTATTGACTTTTTTCGACTTATCGACTTTTTTCGACTTTCAGACTTTTCGACTTTTCGACTTTTATTCACAAAGTCGACTTTTCGACTTTTTTCACAGACGATAGTCGAGTTATCGACTTTTTTGGAACAAAATAGTCGACTTCGACTTTTCGACTTTTTTCGACAAAAAGTCGATTGTTCGATTATTCGAAAGTCGATTTATAGAACCCTACTTCCTGCTGTTATAACTTCTCGAATTTGAAAAAATGGAAATTTTTGAGGTCGAAATCGGATTTAATTCATCTCAATAATTAAGAATAGAGTACTTTTGCCTCAGATTTAAAATAGCAGTACATATTTTTAATGCGTTCCATTTCATAAAATTATCTTCAAAGTATTCTTTTTTCCTTTTTTAGCATGGGATATCATGAGAATGATACTAACATTGATGTCGATGAGTCCATACTCACAGAGTTAGAGCGTCAAAAAAGGGATTTAATCTATAAAATTGGATTGCGATCAATTTCCATACTTAATTATTTGGCAGACAATGCAAACTCTTTGCCTATAAGTGCTTCTAGACGTTTAATAGTTACCCATGATATACCATGGTTAATGGCTGATCTCTTGAATTTTCGTCCTTGGCAAAAACGTACTAAAAAGGGCCTTGAAAAATATATTGATGAAAAATGGACTTTAGTCAAAGGTGAAGCAGTGGCTAAAGTTGTAAAACACGAAGCTCAAGCTTGGTTCTGTTTGCGTCAAATACTTTTCAATAACAATCTTATGTCATCATATGAATTAAATGACGAAAGGCGCAAACAATTGGCTAAAGTGAGTTTAGATATTTTGTCTAGCAAAAATATATCCTAAATTTTTAACTATCGTTTTCTCTTTTGTAAATACTAGTGTCAAGGTCTTTTACATGAATCGCTATTAGATCAGTTGCCTCCCTTAATTGATCTCAAACAATTACTATGCCAACTTACAATGTCGTCTAAAAGTTCGAATGTTTCTAAAAAAACGAATTTAGTTTTAGAAGAACTTCCTGAAATTAGAGAAAATCTTATAAAAGAAACAGAAGAATCTGGCGGTTTTTTGGGTATAGCTCAATTGCAGGAATCGATATTTCTTAACAATGACAGAGATCAAATATTAAATACAGCACAACGTTTAAATGCAGCCTATAATACGGATTTATTAGCTGAGTTGGAAGCCAAAGCAGAAGAATTAGAAAAGGAGATTAAGGAGGAAAAAACAAATAAAGCAACTAGTGAGAAGGACCATAAATGTGCTAATTGTTTGGCCGATGCTGAAAAGAAATGTTCCAATTGTAAAAATATTTACTATTGTTCAAGGTAGAGTATAAATTGATTTATTCTAAATTTTTGTTATTTATTGCAAGGTTATTTAAAAATTATATGTATTAAGATGAAATTTAATCATAAATTGAATCTCCCAATTAGACAGTTATCTGTTATCTGTGTATTCTGAAATACATGATGATAACACTAGTTTAATGAAAACTTTTTATTGTTAATAACATGGCGCATCTAATAATTGTTTAATAATTTAAAAACAATACTAATATGCATTCCAAAATTTTATTTAAATGTTTACACTACTCCTTTCTATTACATTTTAAGATTTCTTTTTTACAATATTTTTTATATGCAGATACTTTATTTTCTTTTCAAAAATGTACATTTCTGATGACTGACTACTAGTAGTAACTGATTTAGCCTCGGGCAGTTTAAATTTTGTACTTGTCTCTGGCGAAACTGAAGTTTTTCTAAACGCTTGTCTAATTCCTAAAGACTTTCTGGTATTTTGTTCCAACTCCTCCATAAAATGGACTTTTCTTCCTCTAGATTAACTACTTATTTTCGTTTGCAGTTTTTTCTGTAACAGCATTTGTCACTTTCATTAGATGATAAATTTGCGTAAAAAGATATAGAGATATAGAGTCGTTTAAATTATTAGGTATAACATTAAAATCCATTTTTGGTTGATAATTAGTTGTAGTAGATAAAGACATTATTTTGTCATTTGTTTTTACCAAAGTTGGTGTAGTGGGGTGTCGTTTAACGAAGTCTCTCAACCATTCCGTATCCGCCAATTCATGTTCTAACCAAGTTTTAGGCATTATTTTATTATTTTTCTGTGCAATAAGAAACACAAATTTTCGTATATCATTTCCATCCAGTTCATATTGTAATTTTGCTAATGTTTTGATATATTCCGCCAGAAAGATTTCCTCCTCATCAGTAAATATTTGTTTGTTTTGGTTACTGTTGCTTACAAGGCTTTTAACGTAAACACAATTTTGTTGTTGTTGTTGTTGTTGCTGTTGGTTAGACATTTGGTGTCTTTTATAGTGCCTCCACAAGGTTGTTTTGGCAATTGTATGCTTTTTGGCAGCAGTTTCTATAGTCATTCCATTTTCGATATCCTTTATGGCCAAAGTTATATTCGATAGATTAATAATTGGCCGTTTAAGGCCATTAGTTTTACCTTTTGGCATAATATTTTCTCTTTTAGACTATTTTGTTTGTTAGGTGTAATAACTGAATATTTACGAAGAGAAATAAGATAAAAAACAAACTGCATATATGGTGTAAAATTTACAACCATTACCGTTATGGTGGCAATAACAGGATGTTTCAAAATAGTTTAATTTATTATATTTATTATTGTACTATACTATAGTATCATTTCTATATATTCATAATAAGATTTCAAATTTATGCAAGTCGAAAATCGTTTTAAGATTTTAATAGATTCACTTCCTATGCCTTTCACATTTGTTATCTACAAAATCAACAATTTAATTTTGCGAACCTGTAAAATATACATCCGTATATTTTCTAACTCTTTGTAGAACTTATAAACTATATTTTAAGTTATCAAATATACGTTAAACCTTATCTTTTAGTTTTGTTGTTTAAAACAACTGATTCAGGATCGCACAGCTGAATCTAGAATTATTACATTTTGACAGTAGTTGTATTATTAGTCATGTATATTCACTAAGGAGAGATTTTTGGAAATTCGAATTATTAGGGAATGGACAAAATTAATAACGGATAAATTCGGTAACCTCATATCTTCTATACTAAAGCACAAAAATATAATATCTTTGTTTATTTAAAAAATAAGTGGTACTTTCTTTAAAATTGGCCCTTCTAGGAAGTATACAGGTAAAAACTTTATTTTGGTACTTTCTTTGCATCTCATACAGGCACGGGAAATTGAAATTTTAAGTACTAACTTATAAAAAAATAGTACTTTTAGGGTTTAAAGTACTAAACTAATTTTCCGCTAGACTGTAGACACCACGATAGACTAGGCTAGTTTTCCATTGACTACCATATAGACTTTTATCAAAATATTCCACATTAAAAATGTATCAAAAATGTCGTGGGGCTACCGTGGTACTAAAATACCGAATTAAGAGAATACTTTTTGTTCAACTGATACATTTTGAATTTTCTATAATATTTGAACCTAGAAACATAAAATTAAGCACGCATGCACTTAACTGAATGGGAATCTATAGAAGGGAAGTTTTTGGAACTTTATTACTGCTTAACTGGTACTTTTTGAATTTTTCTATAATTTTCATGTCATGATTGCATTAAAATCTGTATAAAAGAGAACATTCCTTTTTAGTTCATCAAATACCTTTTTTTTAATTTTTAATATGTATATTGAAATAAAATGTAAAATTTTGGAGGTAGTTGAACTAGTTACCTGATTAATTAACTGCATATCTGTTAATTTGGATTAAACCATTCCTATAGAATTTTGAGTTATAAAGGAATAAAAAGCCTATAGGTTTCACAGATTTTGTTAGGATCAAGTTCATTTTTATACAAAGTTTAAATAACTCACTTGTATTTTACTGGAATAAGGCTGTTTTGTGCGTTTCAATTACACCAAAAGTCTCATAAGATCATATCATAGCAATATATTAAGACAATTCGTCTCTTTTCGCTTTTTGCAGAAAATGTCAGCTTGATGACTGGATGCAACATAAACAGAACTGCACTAAAAACTAGAAGAATGATCCCAGCATTCTGGATTCTCTATACCATCTCTACCTTCAACATAAACTATTATCCTTTCACATTATTTCTTTAACAATTCATAACACTTTTTCTTTTTTTAATATTTTATCAATTTTTAATAAAAAATGTTTTTGATTCAACATTAAAAAAATGTTTTTTTTTTGTTGTTTTTATTACATCTATGTTTTTAGTCACAAATTTGTTGTTATTTTGGTGTGTTTTTGATAAAAACAAAAACAAGATGCATCGCTATCATCGTACAGATGAACCCCATTTACAGACTTACTAGACAACATAATTAGGAATGTGTAGTTTAGCTGTTTTGTCTGAGGTGCTCCTTGACGACATCCAAAGCTTGGGTTTCCTCACCGAAGTCCTTGATGACAACAACGGAACAGCCGCAAACCTTACGGGGCTTGCCTTCTTTGTCGATCTTGCACAAACCAGACCATTCACCGAGTTTCTTGTGGGAATCGACACGGATCAAGGGGATTTGATGTTCATGACAGAGGGCAGTAACGAGCTTCTTGTAGTTGGGTTCGTCAAAAGACTCAGCCAAGATACACAAAACAGCTTGACGTCTAAAAAAAAGAGGGAAATTAAAAGAAAACATGAGGTTAGCTGAATCTTTTATAGAAACGGAATAATTTAAAACTTACTTGTCCAAGGCCTTGCAGGCTTGGTGAATACCATGTACAAGACCATCGGCAATTAAAGACTTCTTCAAAACTTCTTGCAAAGCTTGATTAATGTCCATGGGACCACCTACAGCGGGAGCTGCTGAGGGAACATCTCTGTAAAACACAGAAAAATACACTTCCAATTAACTATCTCATTACAAATTGCTTTACATAAAACAATATTGCTTTTTATTTAACATCGTCCATTTAATATTAAGTTTTAATTAGTTTTATTCAATATTTGTTTGCATTGTTTATGTTTAGCATTTCATTATGTTGCGTACACTTTTTTCTAAATTATTTTAACACTTACACATCAACGTCAGCCATATTTAAATGTATTTGTCGTCCTTGCACTGAAATAATACAAAATTTCACTTATTAATTCAAAGATGTTCATTATTTTTTATATTAAAATTTTACAATAGCTTTAGCAGCGAATTCATTGCTTTCGTACCTTTTTGACAACCGGAAAGAAAGAAGGGTGTTTTGCAGCCAACTTCACATTATTTTGATAATTTTCGTTAAATTTTTGACATTTATGCTGAGTATGTTCAGTGATTTCGTTAAGTTGTGTGTTATATATGAAAGGTAGTTGTTGTGACAACTTTTGTTTATTAACAACTAAAGTGCACGTTATTATTTAAATTACTACTTTTTATTTAAATTATTAATTTTTTATAGATTTAAAGTTATGTAAAATTTATAACCATTTTCATCTATTGCGCGGTGTATAAAATGTATTTGATATTAGTGGGTGTTAAGTTTAAGTAAAGATATTACAACAAATTATGAATTTTATATAAATCCAAAAGATATAAAGTACATCCAGATATATGTATGTATATATACAAATACGAAAACTTATAAAACGGGGAAAATGTGTTCAAAAAAACTGAGTTTTTTTCATAAAAATGCACACTGTGGCGTTGTGTGATATTAAAAAATCTTTGTACATACATATGTATATTTAAGGAATATATAGGACCATATAAATATGGAGCTGTAATGGAATCGGTGCTTTGTTCGGATGGGGCTGATAGCGGCAGTGCCCGCTTAAATGAGCGAAATTTTGTTTTAAGAGCGGGTTTTTGAGATGGTAATCAAATGCCAATTAATAATCAGATTAGTTAATCTATAAATAAATTTAACCTTATGTTAATCCCCTTTGATGTTTTTGAGTACAAGATTAAACTTCGCAGTGTTGCCATACAAAACAACAGAAAAATTCACTGTTTGTTATCAAAACAATGCATATTTTATAAAAAGAAGAAGACAATTGTAAATTTAATATGAAAATTAATGAAAACTTAAATTAAAAACAAAAAAATGTATTTTGAAGTGTCCATAATTTATACTAATCAATAAATAGAACATTTTAATGTTTATATTTATAAAAATTTTATTAATTTTTTTGCATCAGCTGTTTACACTTTTGCATTTCGTGCTTAAGATTAAACCACCTCCATTGGGCGCTTAAACTTGCAAACAAAATTAACTAATTGAGTACTCAAAAACATCTTTCGAGGATTAATTTTAATTTAATCGCTAATCTTTCACCTAAAGATTGGCCCTAAGCGTTTCAGCAGTATTTTGTCTTTCCGGATCATATAAAATTGTATATTGGGATTTCGTTTACAAAGTCTGTGTTTTAGTCTAAAGTCAAAAATATAACGTCTAATTTATAATCTAGTCTAATGTGTGATCAAGTGTATGGTCTACTCTATAGTCTATATTCAAGTCTGTATTCTAGCCTCTTGTAATATCCATAGACTTGTGTATGTCTAGTCTTTAGTCTAGCCTATAGTCTAATGTTATTATCTAATTAAAAGTACAGTGTATGGTGTAGTCTATTTTACAGTTTAGTCTCTAGTCTAATATGTTGTAGTCTCTAAGCAATTCTAGAGTCTAGTGTATGGTCTAGTTTGTAGCAGGGTTCTATAGTTGAAACGAAAAGTCGACTTTTCGACTTTTTGCATTTAGTTAAAAGTCGACTTTTCGACCTTTCGACTTTTTCCATTTTATGAAAAGTCGATTTTTCAACTTTTCGACCTTTTTCATTTATTTAAAAGTCGACTTTTAGTATTTCATAAATTGTCGACTTTTCGACTTTTTGACTTTTTCCGACTTTTCGACTTTTTGATTTTTTACGACTTTTTGACTATTTTCGATTTATTTCGACTTTTTTTCGACTATTTTTTTTTTTGAGTTTTTCCGACTATTTTAGAGTTTTTGACCTCTTTTCCACTTTTTTAAAATTTTCGACTCTTTTCGACTTTTTTCGACTTTTCGACTTTTTCCGACTTTTCGACTTTTCCGACTTTCTTCGACTTTTTTCGACTTTTCAACTTTTTTCGACTTTCCGATTTTTTGACTTTTCGACTTTTATTTACAAAGTCGACTTTTCGACTTTTTTCATAGACGATAGTCGAGTTATCGACTTTTTTGGAACAAAATAGTCGACTTCGACTTTTTTCGGCAAAAAGTCGATTGTTCGATTATTCGAAAGTCGATTTATAGAACCCTAGTTTGTAGTATTATCTGCATGCATGTGTATATTCTGCATGTCTATGTTCTAATTTTTAGTCTAGTCTATAGCTTATTTTATGATATAGTCTATAATGTATTCTAATATATAGTTTAGTTGACGGTCTAGTCTATGGTATGGTCGAGTTTACTGTAATTTATATATTAGAATATTATATGATGTAGTCTAACGTATGGTCAAATATAATCTAATATGTAGTCTAACATATGGTCTCTAATGTATAGTCTAGTATAAGGTCTAGTCCATTGTCTCGACTATAGTCTAATCTATAGACTCTAGTCTAATATATACAATTGTATAATCAATATTATGTATTTGGTCCAATCTAATCTATTGTCTAGTATATGTCCCTAGGCAATAGTCTAGTCTATAGTTTAGTCCCACATTTCACCTTTACATTTTTTTACACCTTAATTAATAATAAAAACAAAATAGCATTTTTTGTAGTTTTTGAATAATTTATTGTTAAATTTTTATTTTGGGGATTCATAATTTATATATAGGAATTGATCATTTGCAGTTCTTTTATGTTTTCTATGTGAAAATTTTTAGCTAAATCTTTATATGCAGTACAGCAAACAGAAACTAATTGTTTGAAAACACCCTCACTTTGTGATTGAATTTTATTGTACAATAAAGATTTCACAATACTTTTTTGTATGTCATTTTAAACTGCCATATGTTTTTAGAACTGATTTTTAAATAGTTACGTTACGAATGCTTATATGGGGCATGATTAATAATAATAAGTATTTTATATATAATTATATTTTTTTGTAAACGAAATTATATCATGTACTACAATTGAGAAAATAGAGATTTAAAAAAATCAAACCTAATCCAATGTTTGTTTTAAAATTATAGAATAAAAAAAAATGGGAGTTATTTAAATTATAAAATGAAATGTATAGATATTAAATCAAAATTAACTACATTTAAACGAAATTATTTATATATATAAGTATGTAAAATATTGTAAAATTTCTTGCACAATTTGTGCAAATTATTTAAAATATTATTTTATATATATGTATGTATGTATGTCTGTATATTAAAATATTAATAAATACGAAACTAAAACTCAAAAAGTATCATATTTTAGAAGTGTGTATGTGTGTGTGTTTTTGTTAGATAAATTTAATTTCCCGAAGGATTGACACCGCTAGTATTATTCGACAATTGACCAGGAACCGAAAATTGAGGCCGGAAATTAGAGAAGTTGCCAGCTGGTCCACCAGTAAACGCTGGTAGAGTAGTGCCTTGAAAACCAGCAGGAAATTGAGCCATTAGTTGAGCTAAAAATAACAAAAAAAAAAAATTTAATTAACAATATCATCACAAATTTCATCTACAAGAACTAAACAAGAACTGAACTAACAATTTCTCTAAAAATATATTAAATAAAACAACAACTTACCGGCATTGCTAACATTTCCAGCTGTAGCAGCTAATCGCGAAAGAATCGATCTCTCAGACATCTGCAAACGTTGGGCAACGGGTGGTATACGTGCCAATGTGGCCGGTAGACGAGAAACATCACTCTTCATATCGGATAATAATTCCTCCAATTGATTGAGTACTTTGTGAAGAACAGCATTAGCTGGTTTATTACCAGCCAATGATTCCTTGCTCAAATGTTGATGAGACTCGGCCAAGCATTCAACCTCAGCGAAGCGTGCATTCAACGACATGGCTGGATGATTAGGATCTTGTGCCAAATTCAAGAAGGCTGCCCTTCTCAGCTGTTCTTCAATAACCAAAGATTGTTCGAGTAACTTAAAACGCCGGGCCAAGAATTTATTTTTAATTTCCAAGAAATTTCCTTTGCCAACATCCATTTTGAATGGTTCGTTGATAATGGCAAAACGTATATCATTTTGTATATCCTGCCAGCGGCCATAGCCGTGAGTAACAATTCCCGCCAACAGCCAATAGTCATGACGACGATGCCAAATTTCATACTCACGGCCGGGAACAGCGGCCTTTTCTTCATTTAACCACAAGGTGTGTAGTTCAGTGAAACCACCATCGGCTATATTGAACATAAATTTACGTTTTAATACTTCTAAGCTCTCCTCAATCTTGGGCTTGCTAATGTTGCTATCCTTATCAGTTGATTTATTCAAAGACATAGAGCTATTGGGCTTTTCAACTTCACCATCTTCTTTAACGATTAGAACATCATCATCGTCGTCGTCAATGATTTCGGTAGTTTTATCATCATCCTCCTTGGGTTTTGCCAAATCTTTGTCGTCTTTTTTTGCTTCTTCCTTGACATCTTTCTTGTCATCCTTGGATTTATCAATGTCAGCATTGTCACCGGCTTCGGATTTTTCGGTTTTAACATCCTTTGTTTCGGAGTCCTTGTCTTTTTCAGATTTTTCCGCCTTAACATCAGCTGAGACATCTGGTTTTTCTTCGCTCTTATCTTCGTCTTTGTCGCTAGATTTCTTTTCTTCGGCTTCCGTTTCTTTTTTAATGTCGTCATTTTTATCCGCAGCCGCAGATTTTTCATCAGCTTTTTCTGAGGCTGGTGCTGGACTGGGAGCAGCACTTGTAGCTGGTGTAGCACTAGTACTGGTAGTTGCACTCTTATCCTCTGGTTTGACTACATTTTCATTGCCTTCTTCTTTTTTGACTGGTTCACATGGTTTCAAAATCAATTCTGGCATGCTATAGTAACCATTAATGTGTTCGAATTCCTGCACCTTTTTACGTATCAAGGACATGACGCCAATGCGTGTTAAAACATGTTGCCTAGACAGACCTTCTCTGGGTACACCATCAGCAAATGTTTCGGCATTATCAGCTCCAGGTTCACACAAATGACGCATGAATAGTGAAACATATGCCTTGAAATTCCGTTCCGATTTTCCTCTCAAATCTCGTACTAACCATTGGGAATTGAAAGCATCTTGGGGTGGCATGCCATAACGCATAATGGCATTGAGGAAACTCTTACGTTGGCGAGCATTAAAACCGAGTACCTCTATGTTGCCACCAACACGAGCCAAAAGAGGTGGTAGTGGGCGATCATCGCGGCGTTCTACACGTCTACGTGCTTTACGTCCCTCCCCGCCATTTTGGTCATCGAAATCATCATCGCCTCCATCTTCATCCGAACCGGCAGAATAGTCAGAATTATATTCAGAGTTGTTGTCTTGCCAGTTGGTGTCTTCACGTGTGGTATCGGCCGCCACCACGCCACCATCGGTATAGTTGACTTGTTTACGTACACGTTTACCTTTGCCCAAAGTACGACCCACATCCTCCTGATGCTGTTCGTAGTGATGACGTAACAGTTTAACCCAATAGGCAGGATCAGAATTTTCAGCTTCTTGTTTAATGATTTCAGTTTCCTCTTCCTCCTCTTCTTCTTTGGTGGCATAAGAAGCCACTTTGAACGATGATAGATATTCATTAGCCCAGGATTCTTTTTCTTCGATACCCTTGTTAGATCTGTCCAGTAGCTCGGCCACTGCTTTGTCATCATAATGAATAGCTTCTTCTTTGTCGTCTTCTTTGAAGAGCTCCTCGGTACCGAAGCGCAAAATATCATCTAACTCTTGTTTAGTGAAATTAGCTCCTTTGCCGCCCATACCCGGCCTTACCACCAAATGTGTCAACATCATTTTTCGTTTGGCTACTTGAGTAACTCTTTCCTCTACCGAATTACGTGTGACAAAACGATATATCATAACCTTATTGGCTTGACCGATACGATGGGCTCTCGAAAAGGCCTGGATATCATTGTGAGGATTCCAATCAGAATCGTAGATAATAACAGTGTCTGCTGTGGCTAAATTAATACCCAAACCACCGGCACGTGTACTCAACAAGAAGACAAATTGCTGAGCACCTGGTGCATTGAAACGATCAATCGCCTCTTGTCTCAAATTGCCAGTAATGCCACCATCAATACGTTCGTACTTATAGCCCTCGCCCTCAAGGAAATCCTCCAGAATATCCAACATTTTTGTCATCTGTGAGAAAATCAATACACGATGGCCCTGTTCCTTCAACTGTTTCAACATTTTCGAGAGTAGCACCAATTTGCCAGCAGCTTTTGTTAGAGAATTGATTTCATATAAACCTCCTGCCGTAGTAGTGGCTTCCTCAGCAGCCGAGGGGAAAAGATAAGGGTGGTTGCAACATTTTTTCAAATCCATCATGACGTTAATAAGAGAACACGAATTGCCGCCACTCTTTGAATTCAAAGCTTCGTAGTTTTTAGTCAAAATAAATTTGTAGAATTTCTTTTGTTGGGCCGATAGTTCAACTCTTACAATGAATTCTGATTTGGAGGGCATATTCTTTAAGACATCAGCCTTCAAACGACGCAACATGTGTGGCCCCAACATTTCATGTAGACGTTTAACTTGTTCTTCTTTCGAAACATCGGCGAATTCGTTTTGGAAAGCATTCAAATCGTTGAATTTATCACGTGACAAGAAGTTAAGCAAATGGAACAATTCCTCTAGATTGTTCTGTAGCGGAGTACCAGTCAACAGCAACTTGTAGGCAATATTATAAGAGTTCAAGATACGGAAAAATTTACTTTGATTCGATTTTAAACGATGAGCTTCATCGACCACAAGAACTGCCCAATCTATTGAGCCCAAACAGGCAGCATCCATAGATATTAACTCATAACTGGTGAGTAATACGTTAAATTTGTATTGGGTTGTTCGCAAGCGGGAAGCCTTGCCTCCCCTAATGGCACCCTCTTCAAAGCTCAACTCGTTTTCACGTATAACAGCTCGAGAATCTTTATCGCCCACATAGGTAATGCAATAGAAATCGGGAGCCCACAACTCGAATTCTCTTTCCCAATTGATAATGGTGGAAAGTGGTACGGCTACCAAGAAGGGACCTTTGCAGTGACCTTCTTTGTAGAGGGAATACAAGAACGTTACAGTTTGAATAGTTTTACCCAAACCCATTTCATCGGCCAGAATGGTGTCTACTCCATTGCTCCAAGAGTAACGCAACCAATTGATACCTTCAATTTGATAGGGATGCAATTGCATGCCGGTGCCCTCTAAAAATGGTGGTTGACCTTCATATTTCTTCTTCAAGTCAGTTGTGGGTTTTTCTGGCGGTGGAGTGTAACGTCTCACTTGACGGTCTTCATCTTCTACCTCTTTAGCTTTACTCTTGCGTCCCTTTTTCTTTTTGCCCAAACGTTGTTCAGATGTACACATGGCTCTTAGATCCAAATAATAATCGATGGCTTGCTTAAGACCAGGAATATCATCGGATTCATCTTCCCATGTCGATTTGTCGTACGGCAGATCACGCCATTTCACCAAATACATAGTAGTGCCGTCTCTAGCTGTGCGATGATTAATGACACGTTGCACTATCAACCATTCCGGTTTAACACCGTTTTTATAGAAACGATCTTCCAAATCCTTTTTATAGGATTCATCTTCATCCTCCGCCTGTATACCGCCTTTAGCTTTGTGCCGTTGTATGCGTTGATAACGGGAATCAGCTTCATCTAAGGTTTCCTCGAATTTGGGAGGTTCCTCCATGTCGTATTTACGATGGAATGATCTGATCATTAGAGGATGATGGACTTCCATTTGAATTTCTGGCACCCATTCGCAATGCCAGTAAGACATGTTGTGCCATTTAATGAAGTATTCACGAATTTTACTCTTGTTCTTTTTCGAACTTGATTCCGGCTGTTCTGCCCAACGCCAAGTAATGATTTTCTCAGCTTTTCCGGTTAATGGTGGACAACTGCAACGGGGACATCTCCAATCGCCGTCAGGTATGTTTTCCAGCGGTGGATTCAAACAGAATGTATGATATGCCGAAGGACAAGAGTCGCAGCACAATAATTCTCCACCATCTTTGCAAACCCTGCAAAATTCTTGATGTTCATCATCGTCCTCCTCTTCAGCAGCACCACCATCAGCTTCGCAATGGGGACAAGACCATTTTCCTTCTGGTGGCTCCTCTAATTCGGGTTCTAAGCACACCAAGTGATAAGCCCGTGGACAAGTGTCACAGAGTATAATTTCACCGCCCTGTTGACACACTTCACAATAGTCCTGGTGTTCATGCTCACCATCTTCTCCATCGGGAAAGCGAGATGTCGTCTTAAGCTTCTTCTTCTTTTTGAACTTGTTGCCAATTTTAACTTTAGCCTTCTTCCGAACAACAGGTGTACCATCATCATTGGTGGCTGCCTGACCGTCAGCCGCACTAGTTGAAGCGGCTGCTGCCGACGATGTGGTGGGAATATCATCGGCACTATCATCAGACTTCTGTAACATTTTTTCAAATTCTAAATCAGAATCTCGTTCCGATGCACCAGAAGCATCTTGATCTTCATCCGAACTACCACGTTTACGTTTGCCGAACTTTATTTTTAATGTTGGAACCTTGCCAGAACGTCTGCCCTTTTTGCCACGACCTCTACCTCCACGCTTGCGACGCCCACTTGAAGATTCTTTTTCCTCTTCTTCTTCCTCCTCCTCTTCTTCCTCTTCTTCGTATAAATCATCAGGCTGAAGGAAATATTTCACAATTAGTTTTATTATATTTAATTAATAAACTTAACCACTTACCTTTTCATTTCTTGATGATCTAGAAGATCTGGGTTCATCAGCCTCCTCGCTCTTAGCTTGTTCGGTTAACAAGTTGGGATGAGCTTCACAAAATTCACGCCACTTAGCATCGACCAGCATCATTAGTTTGGGTGCTGGCACTTTGGCATTCTCCTTTTGCAATATGGGTCGAACGTGTTGAGTGAAAGCCTTGTATGAGGTTAGATTTTGTAAATCCGTTTCGGAATATTCAATATCTACATCTGTAACGTTAAAAGCTGAGCAAACTTCTTCTACCGAGGGCATGCCTACAATTATTTACGTAATAAAAATTTTTTGATTATATATTTTGTTTAAGAAATGCAAAAAATTCTTTTACCCGATGCTGAAGCTTCTTTCTCCTTGTTGGCTTTATCGGCATCTTTACGCTTGCGTCCACGCTTTGATGACGAAGAAGTTGTTGTGAAATCAGCATCGTCATCATCACGCAGGGCATCACTTTCCTCTTCACTTTCATTCTTCTTGCGTTTCTTTTTCTTGCGTCCTTTTTCTTCTCCTTTTTTGGTTTTGCGTTTTTTGCCCTTTTTCTTTTTACGAGTATCTTCGGGATCGTAATCGTCATCCTCGTCGTTCTGTGTGAATCGAAATAAATTAATTATTGTTTTAATTTTAGTATAAATTCGGAAGAAAAATAAATGTCTCTGCAACTATAAGAGATACTTGTATTTTTACAGGTCGTTAGTGGACCTATCTTTATTTATAGTTTTGTTTCATTGGAATTATAAATTAATTTAATCCTGATTAATACGATTGCTGTAAATCCTGACTCAAACACTTCTCTTAATAGACTCTTTCTGGGGACTCTATTAACCTATTCCCTAGATGGAAGGGCTGCTCTCTGAATGAAAAGAAGAAGATGTAAACAACGATTCTAAACTCTTTTAAGTTTTTTTTCCTGATCGTCGACATTTTGGACTTTTATTTTTTACAGAACCATAGTTTCAAGAAGAAAAATCCGATGATCCTATACTCTTTTCAATTTTATCCTGATCGAAAATATTTCCGATTTGTGCTTAAGAGGTACGACTCCTAATCTATTTGTTCCACCTAAACCAAAAAGTTAAGAGATTTCCTAGTGTCCTTATTTGCTCTACCCTCTTTCGATCGTCTAGCTTTAGAGCGGCTTTCTGCCAAAACAAGTTTGTCAAGTTTCTTTCATTGTATGCGCATACTCGATTGGATCCCTTTGGTCTCATCGTTAATAATGCATTCGTCTATCTCCTTGTCGTAGCATGGAGTTATAATCTCGAACCTCAGCATGATACTAGTTTCACCAAAAGAATCCTTCATCTTTCCAAAAGACCGCATTACAGTCCCTTAAAAGCTGTCCTTCATGTTCAATGATCCTGTCGAATTTTCGTCACTGTCAAACCCCCCTATAATGTCAAGAGGCCATTACTGAAGTTCAGGAAGTTAACAACACAGAGCGCAGGCAAGCCTTTGCAGTATACACTTGTTGTCTGGGTAACAGTTTTATCATGTCTTGTGCAAAGACGAGCACCCTTTAAGCATATTCTGATGTATGGAGCGCTTGTCTGGTGGAAAGCTTTGGAAAAATCCACCTACTGCAATCATACTGAAGGAATAATGCGAGCTTCTGCACTAATGATCACCGGTGCGATTAGAAGTACGCCATCACAGGCGTTGTTCACACTTATGCATTGGTTGCCTGCCGATCTGATGGCCAGGCAATTGGCATTAAACTCGGCAGTCAGACTTCATGCTGCCGGAATATGGAAGCCAAACCGACATGGTCATGCTTCTATCCTGGGAAGTATGTCTTACATCCCCGAAAATATAGATTACTGCTCTCCCACGCTCCTTCCGGACAAAAGATTCACAGTTAGGATGTCAAATGAACCATCCTTCTCAGAAGGCGAAACACTTGACATCTTTACTGATGGATCTAAGTCCACTACAGGCGTGGGTGGTGGCTTCTTTATTCCCCGCTTAAATAAAGCGGTATGTTTTAAGCTGAACGATAACTGCAGCGTCCTACAGGCTGAAATCTCAGCTATAAAAAGAGCGGTCAACTGGATGAGGTACTATAGGATATACAATGTTAATATCCGAATTTGTACTGACAGTAAACCTGCTATAAAGTCTCTAACTGGTATCTACACGACATCCAGACTGGTTCGCGAATGTCGGGTGTCTCTTGACGAGATGGCGAACCATTCGTGCCTGGAACTACTCTGGGTACCGGGTCATTCTAACATTCCCGGAAACAGAAAAGCGGACGAACTAGCAAAAACTGGCTCCCGCCTTCATATAGGGGACACTGACACACTAGTCGGTGTTCCGCTTTCATGCTGTAAGGTTTTAATTTAGCATGAACTCTATGGGTCTGCTCAGACCAGATGGTCATCACTGACCTATTGCTCTACATCAAGAATGACCTGGCCTCTCTATGATGAGCGAAGGTCTTTCTGTCTGATGGGGCTTCCAAGGATGAGACTACGCAAACTGGTAGCCATCCTAACAGGGCACTGTACTATAGGTGCGCATGCAAGAAGACTAAATCTTCCATACAATGATTATTGCAGGAGCTGTCAAAGTGAGGAAGAAGAGGAATCTGTAGAACACTTTCTCTGCCTCTGCCCTATCTAATATCAGGACTGAGTTTCTAGGCAGTCCAATATTGCATGAACTTGCGGCTTTATCTAATATAGACATATATAAGATTGAATCGTTCATTCGTGCCTCTGGCTGGTTTAACACCATGTTAATCACGGACATGTAATGTCCCATAGGTTGGTCTTCTCTTGGCAGGATCCACTATAGGGTATCACAACGGGACCATTAGGACCCAAGTGAGTCGGTCAAATGGCCGACTGCCTCAATAACCTAACCTAACAGTCTTATCATGTGATAAACAAGAAACCTAACAACTGTAAATCAACTTGAAAACACCTGAACTACAACCAATGTTAAATTCTATTGCGAAATCTCCAATAGTTCACGAGATAACGAAGTATTAAAAAACTATTTATAAACAGTGATAAGTTATCCGAAATATTATATACTTACATTGGGTTTTAAAGGTGCATCCGAATCATTAGATACTTCCGCCTGTTGAGCTGATTCATCTAAAGCATCCTCCTCTTCTATAATATATATATAAAAAATAAATTTTATTAATTATTGTAATATATTTTGTATTTTTCTATAAATAAATCAAACTATTCATGTGGCTTTATAATTTTAGATTTGTTTTAAGACTTTTAAAACTTACTGTGTTTGTTTTTCATCATTTACATCTAAATAAAAATAAATCAAAATTAAAATAATATATTTAAAAAAACTGGAAATGTTGTACCCAAATAACTAAGGGATGAAATATTACACAAATAGCATTTCTACTTGGTCGATGGGGTGTTACAATACTTATTAAACAAACACTTTACTTACTTTAAAAATGCCTTCGATGATTCCATTTAGGCGCTTTAAAATCTTAAAATGTGTTTAAACAAATTTCACTTAAAGATCTCTAGAGTTTATTGAACTTATCTTAAAAGATAAGATACATTATTATTTGTAAACTACTTACTATATTATGTTCTTAAAACCTCCAAGGGGGGTTAATGAACCACACCAACCAATCTTATGTGTTAAGGGAAAGAGGAACTTTATACACAAACACAAGAAGAAAAACAACAGGTGTGAGTTTAAAATAATAAAAAACAAATATTAATGGAATGATTGAAACATCTGGCGAGTTTCTTTTAAGAAAAGTAGTTTCACGGGATCAGGTATATAAGAAATTTAGATTTATTTTGTAAAGAGAAAACCCTTTGTAGCTAGAAATCTAAACATAGGTTTCTCTCCTTTTTAACAATAATAAAACTGCAGTTGATACTTTTTTTTTATCAATATTTTGTTTTATAATTTATTTAAATATTTGTTTCTTTTTCAGTTTTTAGGTTGTGATCCTTTTCCTTATAGTTTGTCTTTTGTCATATTTTTAATATTTGTTTTACTTCATTTATTTCTTTGTGGGAGTTTAAATGTTGTTTTTTTGTTTTGTTAATAATATAAACTACATAATAACAATATCATAAATTGTATGATATAAATAGTTTTGTTTTTTTTTTTAATTTTTTTGTGAAATATTTTTTTTTTTCATTGATTGCTGTTTTTCAGCAAAATTTGCCACTTAAATGCTAATTTTGAATAATTGTAATTTAATAATATAATTAATTTTAGTCTAAGTTTTTCTGTCGTTTTTTGTTTAAGTTTTTCTTGTTTTAATATCGTGTTTTTTTATTTTAAATTTAGTCGTTATGATTAATTTATATAAATTGTATATAAAGATAAAGTTTTTTTATGTTTAATTTACTTTTTTTTAATTTCACACAAAATTTGTTTTTGTATTAACAAAAAAAAAAAAGGAAAATGTTAAAATTAAGGTACATTATTTTTAGATATTTTTAGAAATCATAAAGAAATAAAAATATTTATTAAAATTTCCAAATAAAAGAAAATGTAGCAATTAATCTATATTATCCGAGTATCAGGGGCTAACTTATGTTTGTTTACAGACTAGTTTATGGAACAGTCCAGTAATTATTGAGTAGTCATGGAGTAGTTTATTAATTTATAAATAAATTACTCTATGGACTGGTCTGTGGTTTAGACTATGAACTAGTCTAAGGACTATGTTCTACACTGTAGATTAGTCTATGAAGTGATCTACTGACTGAACTATGAACAAGTGTACAGACTATTTTAGGGTCTAGACTAAGGGCTAGCCTTTCGGCTAGACTATGTACAAGTCTATGGATTAGCCTGTTGACTAATCTATGGTCCAGTCTATTGACTAATCTATGGTCTAGTATATAGACGAGACTGTTGACAAGTTTATAGACTAGTTTATGTACTGGTCTATTGTATAGTCTATGGTCTTCTCAATTGAAGAGTCTATAAACAAGTCGTATACTGATCTATGGTCTGGTCTATTGTTTACGGTCTAGTCTATTGACTAGACTATGGACAAGTCTATGCTCTAGCCTATTTACTAGTTAATGTACTAGTTTATTGTATAGTCTATGGTTTTCTCAATTGAATAGTCTATGGACTAGTCTGTTGACTAATCTATAGTCTGGTCTATTCATTTGTCTATGATCTAGTCTCATAAAGACTAGAAAGAAATAAAATATTTATTACAATTTCCAAATAAAAGAAAATGTAGCAATTAATCTATATTATCCGAATATCAGGGGCCAACTTATGTTTGTTTACAGACTAGTTTATGGAACAGTCCAGTAATTATTGAGTAGTCATGGAGCAGTTTATTAATTTATAAATAAATTACTCTATTACTCTATTACTGGTCTGTGGTTTAGACTATGAACTAGTCTATACTGTTGATTAGTCTATGGAGTGATCTATTGACTGAAGTATGAACAAGTGTCTAGCCTATTGACTAGACTAAGGGCTAGCCTTTTGGCTAGACTATGTACAAGTCTATGGATTAGCCTGTTGACTAATCTATGGTCCAGTCTATTGACTAATCTATGGTCTAGTATATAGATAAGATTGTGGACAAGTTTATGTACTGGTCTATTGAATAGTCTATGGTCTTCTCAATTGAAGAGTCTATGAACAAGTCGTAGACTGATCTATGGTCTGGTCTATTGTTTACGGTCTAGTCTATTGACTAGACTATGGACAAGTCTATGCTCTAGCCTATTTACTAGTTAATGTACTAGTTTATTGTATAGTCTATGGTTTTCTCAATTGAATAGTCTATGGACTAGTCTATTGACTAATCTATAGTCTGGTCTATTCATTTGTCTATGATCTAGTCTAATCTATGGTCTACTCTATTGACTGGACTATGGACAAGTCTATGGTCTAACTAGCAAGCCTTTCAATTAGACTATGTACAAGGCTATGGATAAGTCTCTTAACTAATCTATGGTCTGGTCTAATGATTTGTCTTTGGTCTAATCTGGTCTATTAGTCTATTGACAAGTATATGGACAAGTCTATAGATTAGTCCAAGTACAAGTCTATTGACTAGTAAATGGTCTATGTACAAGTCTATTGACTAGTCTAAATCAGTATTAATCAATTGAATAGACTATGAACAAGTATATTGACTAGTATATGGACAACTATATCGACTTGCCTATGGATCAGTCTAATGACAACTGCTATTGATTAGCTTTTGATGTATATTCACTAGTCTATGGTCTAGTTTATTGACTATAGATTAGTGTATTGACAAGTTCAAGTCTATGTCTGTTGACTAGTCTACTAATCCAAAAATAACTCTATGAACTGGGATCTATAAACTAGTTTATGGAATGGAATATATTTACTAGTCTATGATTTAGTATAGTGAGTGTCTATGTCTATTGGGTAATCTATTAACTTGTCTTGTGACTATGACTATGTTCCAGTTCTATAGACTTGCGTTATTGCTAGCCTATGGACTCGTCTTTGGACTAGTTTATTAACTTTTTATTAACTAGTTTATGAACCAGTAAATTAAATGGACTATAGACATCTCTATTGACTAATCGAAAGCCATATATATGGAATAGATTAATGATTAGTCTATAAACTAGTCTATTCATTTGCCTATTGCTAAATTTAACAACTGACAACTCGGATATTGTAAGATTATTTTACAACCAATTTAAAATAAGTAAAAACAAGTTAAACAAAAATCAAACAAATTCTAAAAATTTTACAAAAAATATTGCATTTACTTTTAATTTACACAAAAAACCAAACAGATTTTTATAAAAATATTTCATTGTATGCTAAAAAGCCTAATTTAAAGAATTTTACTCGTATAAAAAATAATCTTTAAGCTTTTTTTTTTTTTTTTTTTGCAAAAAATATTTACATTTTAAATTAAAATTTATATTTTTTAATGAAAAAATTCAAAATAAGAGTAAAATTAAAAAGCTAATTAATTATTAAATTACGAATTAAATGCATATTTTTTTGTTTTTTTATTTTAAATGAGCAAAAACTTTTAATAATAAAAATTTATTAATTATTTTTTGTAATGTGTGTGTAAGTCAATTTCTTTTGTAAAATAACGTTTTTTTTTTTTTTTGTTTTAAAGTAAAAACTAGAATTTCACTCAACATTTTTGTTTGTTTAAAAAAAGAGTTTTTTGTATTTATATAATATTTATTTTTTTTATACAATTTCTATAGGCTTTAAAATAATATTGCAAAAAAATATGCCACTTTTTATTTACCTAAATATGTTTTTTGTAAATTTCCTTCCCTATATGTTTTTTTTACAAATTTTAATTATTTAACTCAAAAACTGTTTATATGAGTTAATGAAAAGTGGTTGTAGACAGAGGGTTATTTAAAACTTTGTAAAAGTTTTATCCGATTCAAAACTAAGCAAGAATTAGATCTATTTAGAATTCACCAATAGTTTTTTTTTATCAAATGAAAGGTCCTTCGAATATGTTTTCTTTTGTTTTCTTTGGAACATATTTTTCCAAGGAACATGTTTTTTTCGCATATTGCTTCTTTGCTGATCGCGGTTTGAAAAGAGCTTCTATACTGAATATTACTGCGGGATTCTGAACCGTCCTGTGCAAGCTATTGGGATACTCTAGTGGTTTTGTTTAAAACCCAAATTGCCCTAAGAGAATATTAGTTAAAATTAATATTTCGTTATAAGTTTACGGTGCTGTTGACGATTCCACAGCACCTCACATAGGAGTGACTGCGGGGAATGAGTTGATATCACAGGAATACCTGTGTATATTGTTTCAAGCAACGATTGCACAGTAACAAACTCATCCTGTGGTTAAAAAAGGTCAACGCACAGTGATATAGAAAAAAAATGGTTTACTTGTTTTTTTTTCATCCTTTCCAATCGATGGATTGGATATTAAGTCTACTTTTTAGAAATTCATAAATTCAAAGAAGATTTTTATACCCTACACCACTTTAGTGGGGAGGGTATATTGGATTTGTGACGTTTGTAACATACAAAAATATTCGTCCTGGACCCACCTTAAAGTATACCAATCGGCTTAGAATCGTTTTCTGAGTCGATTAAGCTATGTCCGTCCGTCCGTCTGGCTGGCTGGCTGTCCATGTAAACCTTGTGCGCAAGATACAGGTCGTAATTTTCAAGATAATTGGATGAAATTTGGCACGCACGTTTTATTTGACCCAAGGACACAGCCTATTGAAAATGGTTAAAATCGGTCCATTATTTCACCTAGCCCCCATAGAACAGGTTCCCCCGAAAAGGGCTTCTGAGCTCATAATTATGTTAAATATACACATATATCGATAATATACGGCACAACAAAGTTTTATAGAAGTCTTGATGACCCTGCCAAATTTCATAAAGATCGGGCCCCATCTGACCCTAGCTCCCATACAAAGTCCCCTTCAGAAAATTACTTGAATGTCCCAAAATAGCTTATAAACACAAATATCGCGATGAAATTCAGTACAATAAAATAATATGTAAATATAAATATATTCACAAAATTTTATCGGGCTTGGTCCATATTTGCGCCTAGCCCCCATATAAAGCATCTTTCAGAAAATTAGTTTTTCATCCATAAATTGCTTAAATGTATCGGAACAAGGGAATATTGAAGCTAAATGCTTTATTATGAAAAATAAATCACATTTAATATTCATAACTGGTGTAGGGTATCATATGGTCGGCCACGCCCGACTATACTTTCTTACTTGTTTAATGTGCAAATGTGTGCACCATGAGTTTAAGCTGTCAAGGTAGGCGCTCATGTAAAGCATTTCACATAGACTTCTCACTTAGGTGAAGGATATACAAATTGGTCTCTTTACTCTTGAATTGAAAAATAACATGGACCTTCGACTTATTTACAAATTTGTATGTTAAATACATTCAGACATGTCACAGCAGTTGAAAATTGCAAGCACATATTGACGCATCAAAGTTATTTTTATGTAAAGTGAATTCAAATACTGTTCGGAAAATGACAGGTCTGAAATCTTTATCCTTTCGAAAGGAATAATGAAAAACCCTCAGTAACTTTAAGTTAAAGTCATATTTATTTTTCTTAATTAAAATTATAATTTCAAGAAATATGTATTTAATTAAAAATTAAATTTTCTACTTTGTTCATTAGTTTTATTTTTTTGCTTTCATTTGTTTTTAAAACATATTTTTTTAAGTTGTAAAAATTTGTATATGGACGAAACAAAATGGATGTGTTTTAAAACTGATAAATTTAACAAAAATGTTTTGTTAGTCCCATCTTTTATTTTAAATTAAACATGCTATGCAGCCTTTGTTTTTGTTTGTTTGTCTAAACTAATTTTTTTTTTAAATACATGTTTTCCAAAGTGGCCTTTTTCGTTTTATTCTCTAAGTATATAATTTGATCCTTTTGAATGTTTGTTGTTTGTGTCATTTGTTTAATAATTTGTATGATTCTTTTTTTTTGTTTGTTTATATCTTAATAAAAAATAGGATTTATTTGTTTGTTTTAAATATTTGTTTTGTTGTCATTGTAAATAGTTGTTTGTTTTTCTTTATGTTTTAATATGACATATTTTGTTTGTTGTTTTTTTTTCCTTCTTTAGAATACACATGTTTTTATTTACAACTATAATTAAATTAATAAAATACATATTTGCAAAATGAATTCCGTTACCATTTCAAGGAAATATTTCAATTTGTTTAAGAGTTATTGTGTAATAATTAGAATGATGACATGTTATTTTTACTATACCCACCTTATATGAAAATATTTTCAATCAACAATTGCTTAAGATCTGATTTGCCACATTTGTACAATTTGGAACGAATAAATAACGTTTTGGCCCATGTATACAGGTTAAGGGTTAAAATATGTTATTATTTTTTGTTAATTAAAAATAATAAAAGGATTTAAAGAATTTTGTGTTAATTTAGAATAAAGAAAGAGCATTTAATATATAATTTAAATAAAAAAGTTTTGAAATAAAGAATTAAACTCCAGATTTGTCCCGGCAGTTACTTACTTTAATAATGATGCTGAATGATCAACTGTAATTTGCTGATTCACCAAAATTTGTATCATGTTCCTATTCTGACCTATTCTGATGATGATATTAAATATCGTACTATATCGAAATCATTTGTGTGATCTCCTTTGCTGAGTGATAATCAGTGAAGATATATTAAGAGGCTGCCACAGAATCGTGGATATATATCATGCTAAATAAATAGTTCCTTCTTTAACATTACCCAGTTAGATGCTCCCGTGAGGTATGTCAGGAAGGTATATCGCACTTTTTATTTGAATACGACCTATTGGTACTTACACGAGTATTTTATTTTATAGAAGTTAAATCTGAATCTGGACTACACTATAGCCTTGACTATAGACTAGACTATAGATTAGACTATAGACAAGACTATATATAGACTAGACTTTAGACTTCACTATAGACTGGCCTATAAACTAGACTATAGGCTAGACTATGGACTAGACTAGAGACTAGACTATACTATAATATAGATTAGACTATAGACAAGACTATATATAGACTAGACTTTAGACTTCACTATAGACTAGACTATAGACTGGCCTATAGACTAGACTATAGACTAGACTATAGGCTAGACTATGGACTAGACTATAGACTAGACTAGACTAGACTATAGACTAGACTATAGACTAGACTATAGACTAGACTATAGACTAGACTATAGACTAGACTATAGACTAGACTATAGACTAGACTATAGACTAGACTATAGACTAGACTATAGACTAGACTATAGACTAGACTATAGACTAGACTATACTATAGACAAGACTATATATAGACTAGACTTTAGACTTCACTATAGACTAGACTATAGACTGGCCTATAGACTAGACTATAGGCTAGACTATGGACTAGACTATAGACTAGACTATAGACTAGACTATAGACTAGACTATACTATAGACTAGACAATAGACTAGAATATATAGACTAGACTATAGACTAGACTATATAGACTAGACTATAGACTAGACTATATATAGAATATTGTGGGGAAACCACCAAAAATAACTAAAAGTACTAAAGAACAGAATTTTCCATACCTGGCTGCGATCGTAGTAATGCAGAATACATGCAATCGTTAAGCATTAAAACGAAATGGAGTTTTTCGAACGTCTTTTTATAACGTCTACTATATGTCCAAGAACGCAATATTTTAAAATTTAACAATTTGAAACAAAAAACGCTGAAAAAAAAACTAGTTCTAAAAGTTCCCTAAGGCTACCCTAGAACTAGTTTCCAGGGTGACAATTTCGAACATCATTGATCAAAAAACTAATTTCAAAACAGTTCTGAAGCATACAAAATTCCTGAAATTTGGCTTTAGTAATAATGGGAAAGAGTAGGAGATATATTTAAACTAAAATTAATTTCCCGGTTTAAAGCCCCGTATTCATAAACGCATTATAAAGTTAATGATGAAATGAAAACTTAAAACACACAATTGCTAAAGACAACTTTCATTCGTTCCTCTCCAAAACTTCATTAGAGCCTAAAATATTTTCAGTAAGAAACAGAGTTTGTTGTTTTTTTTTTTCATACAAAACGAAAAACAATAAAATTGCTTTTTTGTTTATTTTAATTTGAAAACAGAAAAATAAAACAGATAATTTTTGTTTTAACTTAAAAATAATAAATGATAAAAGGCTTACATGGCTAATTATTACACAATTATTAAAAAAAAAAAATAAGATTTTATGTGTGGTTGTTTACAAACTTTTGCGTTTTACACTTTAGTGTTTTGTTGTTGTTTTTTTGGAGCTTTTCTTTTTTTCTTTTAATATTAATATTTAATAATTAAATATAAATTTATTATATAGTATATAAAAAAATTCTTTTTTATTTTCTTATAATTTTTTTGAGGATTTTTTTTTTTGCTTGCAAATAATGTGTATAAGTTCACTTATGCTTACAAATAATTTCAACATATTTTGTTTTTATTTTATGTATTTAGTTTTGAATTGTTTTTTGCTTAAGGTTTTTTGTTTTGTGGTTTTTTGTTTTTGCTTTTTAATTTATATATTTATATATTTTTTTGGAAATATATAAAACAATTAAAAAAATGAGCGGTTTTTTTTTGGGGAAATTGGATTAATTAGGAAAGTAGTAGAACATTTTGTTTAAAAAGAGAAATTTACAATATTTTCATTACAATAAATTGTTAATCTTTTCGAAAGAAATAATTTTAGTGCAATAATTAAAAGGTTTTGAAAATTTCTTCTTTTTTTTTTACTCAAAAACACAAGATTCCAAGAAAACATTTAATGTGTAACTTAGCAAAACTTCTCTTTTTAAAAATAGTATTCTTACAAATTTTATAAACACTTTGGTATTCATTTAATAAATTATCTAGCTAATAAGAGGATTTTTCAAATTCAATACAATTTTGCCACAATTTTATTTAATTTAGAAAATTTCCATTAAACTTCTGTATATAATTATCTTAAAACGGCCAAACTTTAATAAAAATTCTGGAAAACCCGCAGAGATTAATTTTTAATACTGAAAAACTTACAATTGCGCCTATCGCCAATCAAAATTTCATGTAAAAATATGTTTCCTTTTTTCCCTGTTGTGAAATTTTTCTATGGAATTTTGTAAACAATGAACAGCTGTTGCGAACAAAAACAATTATTGTGAATGAATTGAAATGAACCTAAAGTTCAAGATAGTTATTTCCCCTTCAAGGTGAATGAAAATTTCACTTCTATTGGCGATACAGATGAATATCACAATACTAATTGCAACGAAATCATTTTAGTCTAAACGTCAAACGTATAGAAAACACTTTATAATCCAAAAAGTTTAACAATACATGTCTTCTTATTTGTATGAATACATTTTAAAATGTTTTTACCACAAAAGTTCATGTAGAGAAAAATCTTTTCAAATTCAATAACAGTAATTCGTAATGAAGCAATGCTTCAGTAAAATAAGATTTCCTAATAATGCTGATTAATAAAGCGTAAGATTTCTATTGTAACCAAATTATTGATCTAATTTTGACTTGTAACATATTGATCTAAATTGGACTTGTAACATCATATTTCCTCATACATATATAATGCTCATTTTTTTAATTAGTTTATACATTTCGATTTTGTTTATTTTGCATTTAATATTATTTTAAAAATTTAAAAAAATAATAATAATTATTTTACACATATAAACCAAAGAAGTAGTAGTAATAGTGTTGAAGAACAATAATAATAATAAGAGTGGTTTGTTTGTTTGCGTTTGGTCGTCATCATCAGTAAAACAAGGGGGGTACATTGCTATGGTCTTGATCATTGGTTATCATTATCATCATCGTTGGAATCATCATCATCATCGGAGTTATCATCATCATCTTCAGAGGCATCCGAATTATCATCATCTGAGTTGTCATCGTCGTTGGATGAAGATGATGAGCTTGAATCACTATCTGAATCGGAATCATTATTATGAATGTGATTTTGCTGTTGTTCTGTTGATGTTGTTGGCTGATAGTGTTGCTGCTGCAGTTCATGTTGTTGTTGTTTTCTTTTATTAGAATGTGTTAAAGATGCAGGATTTGTAACATGTTGTGGGTGATTTAAATGATTATTGCCAACAACGACACCACCACCAACTCCGTTACCATTGTAGGAGTTATGTTGATGATATTGCATTGATGTTTCTTCTTCATCATCATCGTCCTCATCATCCATTTGTATCGTTTCTGGTTCATGATGTTGTTGATAATGTTCTTGTTGCTGCAGTTGCATATGTTGCTGCTGCTGATGATGATTATTTTTCTGATGATGTTTTGAACTCTTTTTACCATGGGAAGATGATGACGAAGAACTCTTAGAATTTACAGCTGCACCACCACCACCATTAACTGTTGTAGGATTCATTATCACCAACGGTGGAGAATGATTGCTTTCACCACTGCTTTGTAGCATTGGAGATAGATGAGCTGAAGTATTTGTAACTGTAATTTGTTGCTGTTGGTTTAGTGTCTCTGGTTGTTGCTGCTGTTGTTGGTTAGTGGTTGTTGTGTTTGTTGTAGGTGCCGCCAGACCACTGGTCAATTTCTTATCATAATCCATAACTAACTGTTTAATGTGTGCCAATTTTTCGTGCAAATAATCAAACCTCTGTTTATCGCGATTTATGGCCTCTTCTTGACGTATGCGATTGTATTCGGAAACAATTTGTTCCTTTATATTATAGTAATCGATACAACCCTGTTGTACACGACTTAAACGATCGGCCAATTGACGAAACCGATGTCCAACACTTTCGATTTGTGCCAAAAGTTTACGATACTCATCGTAGTCACTCTCAAATTCAGTCTTGTATTTTCGCCTCTGTTCGATGCTGGTTATGGGCGTGTAACTGCTAAAATCATAGCGAGGTGCGTCTCCCGATGATGTGGAGTGGTTGGTTAACGAAAATGTCGAGGCAGCGGCGGCAATTTGTTGTGTGGGCGAAGAGTGTTCCTGTTGTTCTCTTTGTTGCGATGAATGCGAGGCAGTTTGGGGCGGTGTTCGGGCAGCATTGTACAGCGCTTGCTGATCTTCCTGCTGCTGCTGCTGCAGTGTTTTATGATGATGGTTATTATTAGTACTATTATTTTGCAGCTGTTGCTGAACATTAGTCGTAGCAGAATTATTTTTACTGCTGTTACTACTATGTTTGTTAAAATGCTTTTGAGTCGGCGTTGAAGATCTTGAATGTTTACTTGACGACGACGACGATGAAGATTCACCATTACGACCATTTGTTGTTGTTGTTCCGGATGAGGTTGATTGGTGCCGTGAACGGCTAGATGATGTATTTGAATTGTGGTTTATTATTGGCGGTGAATAGTCATCAGTCATGCTGGATATGACACTATTACTGCTGTTGCTTGCTTTATGAAGGTGATGATTATTAATGTTATTATTGTTGTTGTGTGTGTAGCTAGGAGATGACTGCTGCTGTTGTTGTCTTTGCTGTTGCTGTTTGTTCAACCTACTATTGCTGCTGCTACCGTTGGAGTTTGAAGAAATTTTAGTTTCAGGCACAAAATTATTAGCATATGGCGTTGGGGAATTTTTACGACGCATGGCAGCAGAGGAGGTTGATGAAGCTGTTGAAGATGTGGATGACGTTGACGAAGATTCACGATTACTGCCGTAACCACTAGATGAACTACTGCTTCCGCCAGAGTTACGTTTCTCTTTAGCATTCGTTGAGGACGTTGAACTACTGTTGTTATTACTATTACTGCTGCTAATTGATGGTGATATCTTACTATTACCCGCTGTAGTTTTACTACGTCCGGCAAATGTCGAATCGCCTCCCACCACAGCTGTATGCTGTATAAACTCATCCATATTATTGAGCACATTAAATGTTAAATCAGAATTTCCAGAATTCTCGTCGTTGCCATTATTTGTATTGCCTGTATTGTAGTTGTGGGGAGAATAAGCTGCAGATGAGGATCGATGATTTTGATTATATGCACCACCACCGCCGCCACTACCACCTCCTCCCATACCCATTCTTGCGCCAGCGCCCAAATTGCTGCTATTTATTAAACTACTACCATTACTATTACTGCTAGTTCCATCCTTTTTGTAATGGCTTATACGTTGTTTTTTCGATTGCATACCCAAGGTTAAGGCCCCATCATATAAATCTGGCTCTAGACTAGTTCGTTTCATGCCGCCGCCACCACCTACACCACCATTCATATTGGCTGTTGCCACCAAAGGAGGCGGGCTCCCCGTATGTGTAGAAGAAGTCGGGCTTTGACCCGACGTTGAACTACCGGCATCTGAGCTCATAGGTGGTGTTAGATTCTGAGGCTTACGTCTTTTCAATTGTTGGATCTCTTGTTCCGAGAAAAATGGCCAATTTTCATCAACATCATTCCACATGCTACGTCTCAGGTTGTAGGTATTGTCGCGCGACAATGTCGATATGTCTTTGAGTATCGTACTGATTAGTTGTCGCTCCCGTTGAGCCAAACCCTCGTTCGTTAGCCTTGTATAGAGTTCGGGTTTTTTGAATGGCTTCAAAGCTAACAAGTGAATCAGACGCTCACGGATTTTCCTCTTTGAGACATCAAGGGTTTTGCCATTCACTTTGCCATTAGTGCCGAGCGAACCTTTAGCGGCTGAGCCATTGCCTCTGCTGTTTACACCGTTACCCATATTCGCTTTCTTGGCTTGCGGATGCAGCGAAGACGACATATGATTGATGCTAGTGGCAGATCCCGGTGGAGAATAACCACCAATGCCATTTGCCATATTTGTGGACAGCGAGGGTAAGTTGGAAGAGGGAAGATTTGAAGGACTGCCATAGCGATTAGTACTACTATTGCCATTGCTGCCGCCCACGGTACCACTGCCACCTATTAAAGACGGATTGGGGGAAGAGCGTAGAGAGGAGGCATTTGTTAACAAACGTGAACCGTTAACACCCACTCCAACCCCTCCGCCGCCGCCGCCAGCACCACCTGGTGGCGGTGAGTGTTGATTGAGCGTTGATGCTGATAATTTATTACGACTATTACTATTACTACTGCTGCTGTTGATGTGGTTGTTGCTGCTATTACTTAAATAACTACTGCTGCCATTAATGCTACTACTAATGCTGTTGCTGCTATTACCATTACTTAGACCATTTAAAAGTGATGACGTCGAAGAGTTGGATGTCGTGCCATTCGTATAGGCCTGTATAGAAGCAGCCGAGACGGGCCTTTTCACCTTTCGTCCAATGTCTGTCTGATTAGGTTTAATCTCACGTATACACTTACTCTTCTCCGTCTCCTCGGCAATGGCCATTTTTGTTCTTGTCGTATCGTAGACATCATCATTGGCATGAATGCGCATACGATAATTAAGAGATCCCAATACATCCAAATCGGCTCCCGACTGTTGTATGCATTCCAGCGAGCCCTCAACATCATCGATGGCAAAACCGAACTTCCGTCCATCGGCTGATCCGTTGGCCGTTGAAGCATCAGCTGTGGGTGGAAATTGTATAACGCCAGTATTTCCAGTAAATTGTATCTTGGCGCATTGTCCTTTTTGTAAACGTTTCGACTGAGCGTTACGCTGATATTCCTCAATTGCACGAAATGCCGAATCAGTAAGTTTAACAAACACATACTCTTTGGAATCATCGATAATGCTGTGACGCTGTGACATACCATATTTGCCGGACGTTAGGATAGACGGGCATTTTGCAGACGCAATCGAATTTGTCATAACGCCTCTCAGCGTAACTGCGGTAGAGAGGTCAGACACGCGGCGTTGTTGCTACAAAGTATTTTCAGCTGTGTGAATTACTTATCCAATTTATTCCAATTTAGTTGTAAATTTATGCTTTTAATTATGTAGTTGCAACTGGGACGTTTAGAAAATAATAGAGTTTAACTCTGTTTTGTGGTATTTTTGTTTAATTTTATACAAAAACTAGATAATTTTGACAAAATTAAAGGAAGATTTATTGGAAATTTGTTTTTCTCTCTATTTGTGGAAGTTTTTTTTTTCTTAACTGATCTTCTAAAAAATAAATTAGATTTCGTCTTTTTTATATTGGGGAGTTTGATTGCAGTTCCGTTCCGTTATGTTTTTTTTCTATAATTGCAATTTTTTTTTATTGCTGTGTTTGACACAATGTTGTTTTTCTATAATGTTGTTTATGGGGAAGTTTCTAACAGCTTCAGTTTGTTAGGGTTTTAAGATTTCTTTTGGGTGTTTTTAAGCATGGAAGCCTACGTTGATTTGTTGGTTGTGTTGATGCTTTGAACCTACCGACCGATCAGACTAGATCTTATCAGGTGGTTTTGTGGTGTGTGATGATGAAGTTTGACTTTAGACGGGAGAATTTTGATTGTTTGACTTTGGCAAGCTCTTTTTAAAGGACGTTCTAGTTGATTTTTTACTCTCTTTACAAAAATTTTGATTTTAATAACAATTTCTGCCACTTTTGATAATTTTTCTTTAAGGCAGACTGTAGTTTCCTTGGTTTATCTCTCTTTTAAACAATTTTTTTCAACACTTATTTAGAGAGTAATCCATTATATTTAGTAGTTGCGTTGTTATTTTAAGGCAGAGCTGTAATATTTATTAAATTTCATTTATTTAATATATATTTTTTAGAAGGCAACAAAAATGTACAATTGTTTTTAAAAACAATTTTTTAATTATCTCTCGTTTACGATTTTACAGAATTTACACTTGTTTTACACTTTATTATTGATTTTGTTTTCTTTTATTTTTACGGTTTTTCTTATTAATTTTTCTTCTTAGTAACTTTGTTTATTTTATATTTTCTTTTCATATACTGATTAAAAATTAAAAATAATGACGTGTATTTTTTGTTTTGTTGGCAAATAAGCTGTTGTTGGCTTGTTGCTCTCCTCCGTCCGTGGTAAAAAATAAATAATTGTTGTTAAAACGAATTATAGAAAAAATTTCTTTTTGTTAAATAATAATTTCAATAAATGAATTGGGTTAAGGTAGGCATGGATGATATCGGTTGTTTGCTTCAATGTTTTCTCATTAGTTTTCATTGTTGCTCGCTCTCTGTCGAGTCTTTTAATCTGTCCGTCCTTCCGTCTGTCAGTCTGTTTATATGCAATTATGTTTTGACTTTTAATTGTAGTGGTTTTAGCATTTTATTTCACGTCGTAATGTTATTTTTAAGATGTATGTATGTATGTATGTATGTAGTTCAATTTATTACGAGAGTGTATACAATTTATTTTTGAGCAGAAAACAAACAACAACTTAATACATATGTTGTAGTTTTATACAAAGTCTTTTGGTTGGTTTAATTAAACAGTGTTTAAAATAAATTTTCTTTAATTTTATAAAACTGAGAGAAAAAAAAAGGTAAACAAGCTTCCCTAAAAATAGTTTAAAGAAATAAACTTTGACAAGTTTATACTACAAAATGTGTATGTACATACATTAAGTGGTTATTTACTATACTTCAGCAAATTTACAGGTTGGAAAATATTTGCAACTGCTTAAAAACTCCCAAAATTTGAAAGACAAAGACATCTTGCAGATATTGTAATTATTCGCTAGCAAAGTTTAAAAAATAGTCTACTAAGGGCCAATCTTTAGGTGAAAGATTAGCGATTCAATTAAAATTAATCCTCGAAAGATGTTTTTGAGTACTCAATTAGTTAATTTTGTTTGCAAGTTTAAGCGCCCAATGGAGGTGGTTTAATCTTAAGCACGAAATGCAAAAGTGTAAACAGCTGATGCAAAAAAATTAATAAAATTTTTATAAATATAAACATTAAAATGTTCTATTTATTGATTAGTATAAATTATGGACACTTCAAAATACATTTTTTTGTTTTTAATTTAAGTTTTCATTAACTTTCATATTAAATTTACAATTGTCTTCTTCTTTTTATAAAATATGCATTGTTTTGATAACAAACAGTGAAGTTTTCTGTTGTTTTGTATGGCAACACTGCGAAGTTTAATCTTCTACTCAAAAACATCAAAGGGAATTAACATAAGATTAAATTTATTTTTAGATTAACTAATCTGATTATTAATTGGCATTTGATTACCATCTCAAAAACCCGCTCTAACTAGTCTATGACCTAATCTATAGACTAGTCTTTAGTCTTGTCTGTAGACTAGTTGTTGTAACAGATTGGCTGTGACTGGATGTTATTCCCTGGGGAAAAAACTTCCGTTTGATACTGAGTTGACAATATTTGAACGATTAAGAATCGGGTAGTTCCGGAGCGGACATTTAATTGTCGTGGGAACGTGTAGATTAGTCTATTGACTAGTTTATAGAACATTCTATTGATTCATCTATTGACTAGTAAATTAACTTAATTATTGAATAGTCTATAGAATAGTCTATGGAATGATCTGTTGACTAGTCTATGGACTAATCAATTGACTATTCTGTCGATTAGTCTATTAAATAGCGTATTGACTAAACTTTGGACTCGCCTATGGGCTCACCTAATAGACTAGTCTATGAACTAATCTATATATTAGTCTATGAACTAGTCATTAGTCTAGTCTATATCCTAATTTATAGAATATTGATTTATATATAGACTAGTCTACTGGCTAGAATATTAGGTGAGCCCATAGGCTAGTCCAAAGTTTAGTCAATACACTATTTAATAGACTAATCGACAGAATAGTCAATAGATTAGTCCATAGCTATTGAATAGTCTATGGAATGATCTGTTGACTAGTCTACGAAGTAATCTAATGACTATTTTATCGATTAGTCTATTAAATAGTAAGTATATTGACTAAACTATTGGCTAGTCTAACTAAATATGAATACTATAAACTATATACCAACCTATCGACTTGTCTATTGAATAGTTCATAGACTAATCTATTGACTAGTCTATAGATAATTCAATAGAAAAATCGATTGACAATTCTATGCACTAGTCTAGTCTAACAAAGTTTATAGACTAGTTTATTCACTAGACTATTATTTACTAGCCTTTACAATTTTCTATTGATTAGTCAATAGGTATGACTATTCTACAGAATAGTCAAAGGTTAGTCTATAAAATAGTCTATAACTAGTCTATATACCTCCAGAGCTTTAGTTTTTTTGTTATAATTTCGCTAATTAAAAAAATGAATTTCGATTTAATTTTATATTTCAGTTATTTAATAGACAAAAGAAAAAGATCTCTATAAAACTGCAAAAAAAAAATACAAAAATTTTTGTCAATCTATTAGAGGTGGATATGTGTGTATGTAGATTTAATTTGAAAGGTGTATATTTTGTTGTTATTGTTTTTTTAATTTTTTTTATATTATTTCTTATAGACAGACTATAAGAAATCGTAACGAATTGTGGTTGTGTTCAGTTTTATTTTTTCAAGTGGTTTCTCGTTTCTTCGACACTCTCTATTTTTTTACAAATACTATATAGAGTAGTGGTGGTACATATTAGACATACATATGAAGAATTATGTCGTTTATATAGTATAAATATACTTATATGAGAGTATTTGAATGTTACAATAAAAAAAAAAACAGCAACAACTACTCTTTATACATATGCATACCTATAGAGCATATGTATGTACATATATATGTCTGTCTGTCTGTCTATATGTTTATACTATATATATAATACACTATACGAAAGTAACCATTCATTTTAGTGTACGTGAGTTGTATCACTTGCCTAAGCTGATCATAATTTTTATATTTTCTTTTAAGTTTTTTTTTTTTTTTTTTTTTTATTATTTTTCGGTTTTGTTTTTCGTTTCTTCTACGCTAAAACAAACAATCATACTCAGCTGCTAGATATTATTTAAATATAAGAAAAAAATCTAAAAAACAAAAACAAGTTTGCAATTTTATATAAAATGGGTTTTTACAATAGACTCATACTCTTTTTTGTGTATTTTAATTTCTCTCTTTATATAAACGTAACTCCCCATTGGCTTACCAGATGTCTGTGGTTATATTAGTTTAACTTCTACTTTGTAATCCATTATTTTCGTTATGGTATTGAATGAGCTCAATATCTCTGAAGAAATTTGTAAAATCGGAAATTTGGAATCGGTAGGGAGATTTAAATAAAACTTTAATTGTCTGGACACATGGAAATGATCGACCAAACAAGTTAAGCGGAATAGAATAAAAAGAAATGTGTACATCTGTAATATCAGAATGATTGTTATGTTATGTGAAATTTTACTTGGGTAATGAGGAAGAAGAAGAAATTATGGACCCACAATGCACTGTGTGTTAGACTAAAGATTTGATTGAAATTTCACTTGATAAATATAATGAAGTGTTTATGTTTTGAATTTGTACCTTCATGGGCTAACTCACAGTGGCAATGAAATGATCGACCAAAAAAGTTAAGCGGAATAGAATAAAAAGAAATGTGTACATCTGTAATATCAGAATGATTGTTATGTTATGTGAAATTTTACTTGGGTAATGAGAAAGAAGAAGAAATTATGGACCCACAATGCACTGTGTGTTAGACTAAAGATTTGATTGAAATTTCACTTGATAAATATTATGAAGTGTTTATGTTTTGAATTTGTACCTTCATGGGCTAACTCACAGTGGAAATGAAATAAAAAAGAGCGAAATAATTCTCTAACTTCTAAACTGTTTGTCCAATTCTTTACATGCGTAAAGAGGAAGTATTAACAAGTTTAGATTATAAATTTAGACCTCATGGGCACACCTGGGGAGTAATCAGATACTATCCCCTTATCGAGCACTATAAAAAAATTATCGTAGCTATCTATTATATCTTATAGCTTATTAGACATTCGCATTACCGCATACCGAATACTTTTTGAAAATATTTTAAATGAAAACCAGGGATTAAGTGTGTGCTTAAAACGTCTATTTTTACATTTAAAATTCAACTTTAGGGTAAAGATTAATAAGTCGCATTGTAGATATCAAATTACAGTGGACGTCCAATAGTACGTACACTCTTTATTACGAATATCCAATAATACGAATGGCAAAATTGTTGCATTGTCTACTCTATAGTACGAATAAAGTCACAATTTTTCTGTTCGATAGTACGAATAACGCATTTTTTATGGGAATTTTGGTTTTATTTACGTATGAATGAAGTTTTTATTATGTTTTTATTTTATTATTTCGGTATCATTCACCTTAAGCTCAGTAATTTTGAAGTTTTTTTGTATTTATTACAAGTGTTTTGTATTTTTAAAAATCCTATACACACAATTTACTGCATGTATATTTACAAATCAACATTTATTTAGTGTTATTAATTTATTTTATTGGAATTTTGATGACCCAAGAGAAGAAATTAAATTGGATGATAACGCCAATGAGGAAAGTATTTTATTAGTTCCCGACAATAACTCTGCTGAGAACAATATTGAAGCCTCAAAAGCGCTGTTATTGAAAAAGCCGTAAGAATCATTTTACAATGTAATAAACATCGATGTTAAATGATGGATTTTTTAATAATTAAAATGATATTTATATACATATGTATGTATGAACTGTTAATTTTGAAAGTAGTGTGACTCCACATTCCAAACAATGGGTTTAAGGATAACTATTCTAATTTTTAAGAGAAAATTATAAATTAGAGAATTGTGGTATATTCCATTCAAGTTTCTAATAAATGTTTTATGTAATCTGAACATTTTAATACATTTTAGAACACATATGTAAATTGCAAATTGTCTTTGGCACACATCTTTTTAAAAACATTAAAATTTAATACCTTCTACATATATCTCATTTCAACCATTGGACTCACGATACTTTCAAAATTAACAATTCATATACGTAAATATGTCCCTTTTATGCCTGTTTATGTACAATAAATTTATTTAAAATAATACACATTTATTATATTTTGTTCCGTTATGTAATTTTTAATGAAAAATAAAACAAAAATAAATAAAATCCAATATTTTATGTGTATTATTTGAATTTAAACATACAAAATGTGTTGTTCAATAATACGAATTTTTCGGTATTACGAAAGGGCCTGACACTATATAATTCGTACTAGTGGACGTCCACTGTATAGTAACACCTTTTATATGGAGTGTTAATTCTCTCTTTTTTTATTTCTATTTATATACCACGAGTGGACTAGGTCTATTGAAAATACAATATTTTTATATAAAATTCAACTTTGGGGAAAAAAAATTCGCAGATTTCAATCAAAATAAATACTGATAACAATAAAAATTTGATATTTCCAAAGAAATTCATAGATTTATTATAATTATTAAACTAACCCACTACTTCTCCTTCAAAATTATCTGGTAACCCTAATAGAGATTTTCAAAAACAATTACAAATAACACTTTTTTTCTCCCTCTCTTTACATTTAGCTCTTCTGTTTTGGGTGGCTGTCATTGTGTCATTTTATTTTTTTTTTTATTTTGATATTATGTTTATCACTTTACTTTTTATTGTCATATACTGTATGTAGTATATTTAATTTATTTTATATTTCATATTAAAATTCTACATTTGTGGTTGGTTGTTTTAATAAATTAATGATGGCGTTTGTTGGTCGTGTTTTTTTTTTGTATTTTAGGCAGGAGGGCTGCTTGAGGAGTGGGAGTAGGTAATGGTTGCAAATACATATGTATGCAGGATGAGAGAGGGAGAGATATCTTGACGACAATTAAAGATTATAAAATAAAAAAAAAAGTTTATTAAAAAATAAACAATACTAACACACAATATGTGAATATGATTTCCGAAATTGCGAAAACAAATTATTGTCGTCAACATCAATTATTTTATGAGATATATAGTATGTGGGTATGTACAATATTTTATTATTGTTTTCAGAAAATGAAGAGGTTTTTGTGTAAATAAATCTAAAAATATTTTAAAAAAATAGTCTAGTTAAATAGGCCTACGGTTTAGATTAAGAAGGGTTATACACCATAAGAACGGGGCATATCCACTCGAAGACTTTAAGGTCCATTGTGATTTCCTTCAAGGCGTGAGGATTCAAAAACAGAAAAACAAAATAAACAACACACTAGAAGTAAATACAGAGAAGAAGGTAAAAAGGATAGATATAATTAACAAATCTGTACCCCAAAGAATAAAGAGATAAGAGATAAGAGATGTCGTGGAACCTATTTCCTAGCCATATCAGCCTGAGACTCTGTATCTTAGGACAGTGGCAAAATATATGCTCGATCGACTCCACTTCCTCCTCATCCTCGCATAGCCTACAATAATACGGTGTATTACGGTCCCACTTACTGACAAAGGCCCTAACTGAGCAGTGCTCCGTTAGCATCCCTATCAGAATTCTTAGACTGCGTCTATCAAGTCCTATGAGTACTTTGGTAGCCCCTATATCAAGTTTTGGCTATACATTTTAATCCAATCTACTATTCCAGGCCTGGTTAATGATGCCACGGATTCTTTCAAAAATCAGCCTGTAATAGTGACAAATGGGTAGTTTTACCATCCTTCCTCTGTCATCTATATTAAGGCTCGAACCTAATCTAGCTAGTTCGTCCGCAACCTCATTACCATGCACGTTGCAGTGTCCCGGCACCCAACACAATCTAATGACAAACAGTCTACAACCGTCTCAGGGCTTTTCTACAATCTACAACCAGGCGCGTTTTGCAGTTTTCACTGTGTGGCTGAAATACTTTACAACGAATGCAGAGAGCTGTCTAATAGATTATTTCGGATTAACCAAAGGAGGCAAATGTTTTGATGCTTTATCTGCACCGAAAACCGTTAAAGGCATTTGGTCAGAGCTCATCATCAAGCTCGTCCAGAATAATAATGTGTGGAAATAATGTCAGAATCTTTATAGAGGCGATGCGAGATTTAAACAGCAAATTTCTAAAGATGTCCAAGAAATTTGTTATCTTACAACTGTCGTTTATTGTATGACCATATGACCAGGGCACTCTGGTCAGGACGTTTGTAAAGGAGATTAAAAGATTTCTCAGCAATTTTCTGATAATGTCAAAGTGAACGCATTCATCCCTAAGACTGTGCTGTAATTTCCCTTCGAGGGAAACTAATACACATTTAATGGGAACAGAAATTTCACTTCTTGTTGCTGATAGAGGTAACTACTAAATTGATGAAAGTTTCAAATCGCTAGGAAATAAGTTGCACAATGTTGTTTAATCGGGAAAAACAAATGTTCCATTTACAGTTGTAGTTGGAATAATATCTTTTATGCAGAATTTCATAATATTATTTATAAGTGAATTATTGACGTGGTTTAGATAAGGCCCGAACATTACGAAAATCTACACTATAATTTAGACTTAAATAAAACTAAGTTGTTCCGATTTTTGTAGAGATACTAGAACACAACATAATTATAAGCTTAGATGTAACCATTTTCGTTTTTGGGTTATGAGAAGAGTATGTGCCAAATTTCATCAACGGACGGACATGTCTAAATCGAAAGTGATTTTGAGCCGATTGGTTTAATTTAAGGGTGTTACAACCAACTATCAGCATATAGTATATACAATGGTGTAGGGTATAAAAACTTCTGTCCAAAGTCGAAAAAATCTTAAAGTACTATGTAGGTATAAACTTTTGTTAGCAACTTAGGTATAATATAATCATCATCATCATCATCATATGTATTAATTAATGTCAAATTTTAAGCCAATAACAAAACAATAACAAGTTATTTACCAACAAATTGTAGTAAACAAAAACAAGGTCAATTAAAATCAGGTGTAAATTTTTGTATAATTTAAAATCGAGAGATAATTAGCTATAACTATTTTGATATTTAGCTTACTTTGTTTTTAGTTTATTTTTGTTTGTAAAAAAAAGAAAATCTTTTTACAATGTCTGGTGAGATGATGTTGTTTTTGATGTTATTATTGTTGCTGCAACGCACCGACCGACAGACAGACAGACAGATAGAAGAGAGTTGGAATAAAATTGTATTTTATAAAATTCTGCCTTTAATTGTTGCTTTAATTTAGTTTGATGTTATAAATAATTGGACGTGTTTCATGTAGTAACTCTTTTTTTTCTTCTTCAATGCATAAAAAAATCTTTGCAGTTGTTTTTGTTAAAGATGTTGTTGTTGTGTGTTGACTTGGTAAAATTCCAGAAATTGTTGTTGCTTTAATGCTGCTTTATATCTCTGACGCGTGTAATTTGTTGTAAAACTATATATTTAAAGAAAATTTTATTAATTTTTTGTAAATTTTCGAAGTTTGTTTTCACATTTTTTTTCTAAATTAATTTCTCCAATATATAATGTGTCGTGCTTCCTTTTTATTGAATTTCTTACACTTTTCTTGTTTTCTTTATCACTTAAATTAAAATATTTGTTCCATTTTTTCTTTTATTCTCTCTTTTTTTTTTTGTTTTGTTAAACACTCTTCTCTTTTAAGTATTGGAATGTTTCGTTGGTTTTCTTCTTTTATTTTCCTTTTTTCGCTTTAGCTCTTTTATATATAATAACGAATTTGCACTCAGCTGTTTTTAAAAGATCACTCGCATTTTTCACTCGTTGAGTTTTATTTTATTCGTTAGTTCTGGTGGCATAAAGAAAAATTTTAATCGTTATTTCATTTTTTTTGTACTGTTGTCAAATTATTATTTTTATTTCACTTTTGACATTTTTCAACAATTTATGGGAATTTTTTCTTTTTTTTACAAATTCACAATTTTTGCATTTATTTTTTCAAGTTATTTTAAACTTTTATTTAGTTAAATAATATTTCACTATAGTTTATATAAATATAATAAATATTAATAGATTATTTCTTAAGTAAATTATGCATTTACTATATATAATTTTTTTTTTTAATATTAAATTTAGTTCACACCATTGTCACCTTAAGCAGCAGAAACTACTCTGGTACCACAACCACACCACTAATTGAACTGCTTCATTTAGTATATTTTTTTCTGTTTTCTCTTTGTCTCTCGTTTCTGTCTCACACTTCCTCTCTCATATACACTTTCAACGAGAAAAACAAAAAGGTTACATACAAATACATTTATGTATGTTTGTGAATGTGTGTACGAATTTGTAGTTTGACGTTTATTTCAAGTTTTTGCTTTATATTACGAATCGTGGATGATACAAAAAAGAATTGGGAAAAAGTACTATTCTTTGGGTACAAAAGGTATTAAAAAACAAGTGTTTTTAAGTACTAAAACTAACTAAAAGCTGGAGAGGGCATTACTTTAGGCGTTAGGCAATATCACTGAACTCAGCTGATCATTCATAATTTTTTGGGTTGGCAACGTCAATTCAATTTCAAATTAGTTGTCAAAGTTTTCTTAGCAATTTTGACATGCCCAATAAGATTCTATCAAAATAATGATCAAATCGATTTCGAGATATCGAAAATTTTTATATACATAAAATTATATTCGTATTTACCCGTAAACGTAAGATTTTGGTCCAAATTAATTTCTCTAAAACAATATTTTGTAGAAACAAATATTAAAAAAAAATTTGACATATTAGCGAAATTAACAGTGAAAACTTATTGTATAAGAAAACGTAATATAAAAAAATGTTATTTAGTACATTATTTTTGCTGAGTACAAAATTGTTATTATTGGTTTTCATCATCACTGACATTTTACTTCAAATCCTCTCATACACACAAAATTGTATGAAATGAAAGCAAAATGTGTATAATATTAGAAGAAAAATACATCAAAACATAAAACAAAAAAGTTGTTCGTTGGGTTTTTTTTATAAATTTTTGCTTCTTGTTGTTGTTTTTGTTAACCAGGATATAATCGCTTTGTTACGTGTTATTTTATATATAAACTAGTTTAAAGCCAAATAAATGGTTATTAAATTAAAAGAATTTTACATATTTTTTAGAAATATTTACATAGTTTTAACAAGTGTTGTTTACTTTTTATTAATATAAAATTCTAATATGTATAAATTGTCAACAGCTAATTAACTATATTTAGATAATTCTGTGTTCGCTCGTTTCATTCTTCTCTCTTTTAGACTTATTCTATTCTGTTCTCTTAGTTATAATTTGACAGCAATCAGCTGTTATTCTGTTAAATTCTTAAAAGGGTTGCCATATAAGAAAAAAAAAAAAAAACATCTGTCAACATCAAGTGAATTTGTGGTAAATTCCAATATTTTTTTAATAAAATTCATTAAATTTAGTTATGGTAACATTTTTTATGCCAAATTCTAATAATTATTTTTCTTTTCTCTTGCTCATTTCTAAAATACATTCTCTTTTTGATTAGTCTCCATATTTGTCATTTTTTTCTGTCAAAACATACACTGTACATGTTTTCTTTTAAAATGTGTATTTCTTTACCAAAAAAAAAACTGATAAGTATTGTGGTATAGTTGTTTTTGTAATTTATTTATTATTATATTAACTGACTGACGTCTTGTTTTTACATTTCACCAACTAATGGTACAGAAGAAATAATAACAACAACTTATACAACAATACAAAGGGGCACGTTACTACACCCATTAGTTAGTAGAATATCCATACACACATATGTACATGCTTACATATTAATATACTCCTACATGCTTGTACAAACTTATAAACATATGAAAATTTCTTTTAGAGATTTGTTTCTTTGTTGTTGTTAGAAATTGTACTGCAAAACTGTTGCTGCCTGCTCTGACTTTGCTATTTTTTGTTTTGTTATGCTTTTGTTTTCATCATCGTCATAAGGTGTGAAGCAACAGTAAAAAAACTCTTATCACGTTGCATTGCATTGGGTTACGTGCTAAACATTATAGAGAGAAATAAAATATTTTGATTTAATATTTTTTTTCTGTTATTTTGCTGCTACTAAAATAGACTAATTTAGTGAGATTTTTACTTTTTTCGTTAATGTGAATAATGGCGAATATTTTTAAAATGTTAATAGGCTCTGGATCCAAAACATTTCATCAGAAGTAAAAAAGGACGACAAGCTCCCCTGAGGCATGATAGGAAGGACCTTCGTGTATAAGAAAACGGCATTCATACAGGTCAGGAAGGAGCACACCTTCTGATACTGATTAGTTTACTACTTAGCCAAAGTTTATACAAAAAAGTAATACAATAGTACGGAATTTTCCATTCCTGGCATTGGCATAAGTCAAACTGTTTGGTATTTCGGATCATAAGGAGCAAATATTGTTTTCGAATAAAAACAAGTGATTTGAGTTTACAAATCTGTTAGCGTCTTATACGGAAGACTGAATTGACGCATCTAAGATGGAATTGATAGAATTAGAGTTCTTAAAATTGACTCTTGACCAAACGACTATTATGTCGTAGGAAAATCGACATAATCTTATAGGGAAAAAGATTCGAAAATATGATATTAAAAAATGATTAGGAGCAGACTATGATAACTTAAAGCATTCATTGGTAAGCAGGACGACTTTTTGTCGGATGACTAAATCGAAATAACAAAGGATTAGAATCCAAGAGGCATTGATTAGCATTAACAAGTACGTTACTTATTATATCAATTAAGTTTTTTATTATTATGAAAGCTAAGCTAATGTAAATGATTTTATATCACTGATTTTTAATATTGTATATCTATAGCAGTAATTTTTTTCTTTTTTCCCTTGTTTTTCATTTACAACTTTTGCATAAAAGTAAATTTATTGACCTTTATTTTTCTCGCTTGTATTTTATTAAAATGAATGTCCTTAAAAAAATGTTGTGTTTTTTCTGTGTATATGGTTTTTGTTTGCAGTTGTTGTTTTTGTCTTATTTTTTTGTTTTAATTTAAAAATGAATTTTTTCATTTTGCACACGCCATTACTTAAATATTCTACTCGTGCATCGCTGAACACCAGCCAGAGTAGTCAGTCAGGCACACAAACAAATAACGACGACGACTACGTCGAGGTCCACAATAAAACAAAAAAAAAAAGTGAGTCAGAGATTTAATTATTGTATTTCACTTCATTTCTTCATCATCAGGTGGTGTTTAGCAATATATAAATTAATTTATAAATACAAGTTATTACCAGTAGAAGTTTATTTTCTGATTACAAAGAAGATTTTTTCAAAGAATATTACAAGAGTAATATGAATATAGTTTGATTAGTATTGCCAATTTAACGATTTCCCGTCAAATCTGACGTTTTTGAAATGGCAATTGTGGTCAGTGCGAAATTTCGAGATTTTTAACCAACGTTTTCCAAATAATATGTAATAAACATTGAATAGTTCATATATAAAAAATGAGGTAATTACATTGAATAGTCTATGGTCTTGTGTAGTCAGTCTATAGACTGTCTAAGTCTAGTCCATAGTCTAGGCCATAGTCTAGCATAGTCTAGGTTTATAGTCTAGGTTTTTAGTCTAGTTATAGTCTCGTTATAGTAATCGTCCATAGTCTAGTCTATAGTCTAGTCTATAGTCTAGTCTATAGTCTAGTCTATAGTCTAGTCTATAGTATAGTCTTATAGTCTAGGTCTATAGTCTAGTCTATAGTTAGTCTAGTCTATAGGCTAGTATAGTTAGTCTAGTCTATAGTCTATTCTATAGTCTAGTTATAGGCTAGTCTATAGTCTAGTCTAAGTCTGTCTATAGTTAGTCTATACGTTATCGTCTATAGTCTAGTTTAGTCCTAGTTATAGTCTAGTCTATAGGGTAAGTATATAGTCTAGTCTATAGTACTAGTCTAGTCTTAGGTCTAGTCTAGCATAGTCTAGTCTATAGTCTCAGTCTATTCGTCTAGTCTATCGTCCTCGTCTATAGTCTAGCTATAGTCTAGTCTATAGTTCTAGTCTATCGTCTGTAGTCTAGTAGTCTAGTCTAAGTTCTAGTCTAGCTAGTCTATAGTCTAGTCTATAGTCTAGTCTATAGTCTAGTCTATAGTCTAGTCTATAGTCTAGTCTATAGTCTAGTCTATAGTCTAGTCTATAGTCTAGTCTATAGTCTAGTCTATAGTCTAGTCTATAGTCTAGTCTATAGTCTAGTCTAGTCTATAGTCTAGTCTAGTCTATAGTCTAGTCTATAGTCTAGTCTATAGTCTAGTCTATAGTCTAGTCTATAGTCTAGTCTATAGTCTAGTCTATAGTCTAGTCTATAGTCTAGTCTATAGTCTAGTCTATAGTCTAGTCTATAGTCTAGTCTATAGTCTAGTCTATAGTCTAGTCTATAGTCTAGTCTATAGTCTAGTCTATAGTCTATAGTCTAGTCTATAGTCTAGTCTATAGTCTAGTCTATAGTCTAGTCTATAGTCTAGTCTATAGTCTAGTCTATAGTCTAGTCTATAGTCTAGTCTAAAGTCTAGTCTATAGTCTAGTCTATAGTCTAGTCTATAATCTAGTCTATAGTCTAGTCTACTGTCATATTTCGTTTGTGGTGTAGCGAATAGCAAAATTTTTGCTGAATATTGCACATTTACAAGAACTCTTTACAATAATTTTTGCAATTAATTGTAGTGAATATCTGTCTTAAATATTCTGTTATTATGGTTTAGCAAATTTTAGAAATATGTACTTGTAAATATACCACACTTTGTAAAATTTATTTTGTATATGCAAAAAATACACCAATAAGATTATTAGCTGTCAAAATAATCTTATTGACAACTGACAGCTATAATTATTTTCTTTGTTTTACTTATCAGTTATACCTCGTATAATACTACTGTTGCCGTCATAGCTAGAGTTTATTAGAGACATAGTATACATACATACTGAAGGTCAAATCTAAATATTGTTTTCTTTTGTTTAATAACAATTCATTTTAAAAAATGTTTTGTTTTAAAAACCCCCAAATTTTATTTTGATAACTACAAATATTTGAATATAACGGTAGTTATACGGTTTAAGTTCTAATTAAATATTGCTAATAGACAACAACAAATTTTAACCGGATGAATGGATTGGGTGGTAAATTGATTTACTCTTATTATAACAAAAACAACAAATGAAAAAGCAAACAAATATTCGCATAAATTACGTTTTCGTGTATGAGGGGAGGCTACTAACGACGACAACGACGCTATTTAAAATGAGCGAGCAAAAAAAAAACTGTGGAAAAAACAACAACAAACATGAAAACATATGTATGTATAGTATACTCGTGTGATAGATACAATTTGATGATGATATGTAACAAAAACCTAATACAACACGTTTCATTGTCGTCATTTAAACAGTAAATAATTTGTGTATTGTTTTTTTTTTTCGTCAGAGAGAGGTGTGTGTTTGTCAGACAGTGTATTTTGTATTTTGTTGCCATGCTCTTTTTCTGCTTGTTTTTTTTTTTTTTTCAACAGAAAACTATTTTTGTCTTTACACTTAAAGAAAAATGAATAATAATTTGGTTTAAATATATACATATCTATATAATTAATAGGCAAGACGATTTTTTGTGACCCCTTTTACTCTTACAGTATACATCTGATCTTGGCAAAAATTATATCATTTTAAAGGTATTTGTTCGCAGATGTGCACAATATATATATTAATGAGATCGGTTCAGAATTTTAGGAGCTATAAGAGTTTAAAGTTGTTACTAATACAGAGAAACAATAGTCACACGTACGTATTCTTGAAATTAAAAACAAACAAAGCAAGAAACAAAACAAAAAAAGTAAACAACACGGCTTTTTGAAAAAAGAGAGGAGAGTGCAGAAACGTTTAACTTCTCTGTTGCTGTTTGATTTTTGTATTTTGCATGATATTCGTTTTTGTTGTTGTTTTTAATAAGGCTTAGGCAATGCGAAAATAGGATTTTATTGTTTTATATTTTTGTGTAAAGTGCTAAATTGTTAATGAGATAATGATCTATTTTGTTATAATATCGTTACGATTGTTACCAAATCGAAAGGAATATTTTTATAAGAAGTAGGACTTGAGTTTTATATTCAGAGTTTTCGATTGGAAGTTTTTCGTTATTTAAACTTTTCAAAATAGTTAAATTGAAGGACATTCCCGAGGAAACAACGAACTGGGAATATAAAAACATGCGTAAATAATGCTTGGGGACACCTAAAGAAATGCCAAACAATGTACTGATATTGGTGTTTGAACTGGAAAATTATTGGTAGGACATCAGTACCGGAATTCAGTATTTTTTTTTTAATTTTAAGTATTGATATCTAAAAGTAATGACAAATATCAGTTACATTAACGAATTTCCCTAACTTTTTAACAACCGTAGAATATTTTAAAGGCAAATGTCGGAAAAATATAAGAATGTCAAAAGTTAAGTATTGAAATATTTTTAAAATATAAAATTATTAACGTGAACTTTTAATTTATTTTTTACTTTTTCGATTATGTTTAACGAAAAAAATCGGTGAAATGAAGTTCAGAATACATACCACATAACGACAAAATGTTGTAGTTAAAAAAAATACTGAATTGCGATACATAATTATTAGTTTTGATTGATTTGGAAGATTTAAATGATGGATTAACGAATTGATTCAGTGTCAGTAAGTAATAAAAAAAGCCTGTATAAAATATAAGTAAAGTTTAGTTCGTCATGCCGGTACATGATACACCGCAATAAATGGATAGGTATATCGCTTATATGCAGGTTTAGCACAGCGAGGATTTGATGATATTCTCCTTTTTTGGGTTATTCTAACCAATTAGGAAATAGTAGTGTAAAGTGAAAACTGTAAGTTGAATAGGTGATGGTTATATGCTATATAAAAATAGATAAAACTGCTAGATGAAACTGCTAAATATAAAACATGTCTTTTGGGATAAAGAGTGTTTAACCGTACTTAGCAATTTATCGTTTATTTAATAAATGTATGTCTGCTGAAGTCTTTGTCGAGTGTTATAAGGGAAAATTTATACAGCATATACCTGATGGATGGACTACTAATGACATCCAAATAAAATTTATTTATAATTAGATAAGACATTATTTATTTTAAATATTTTTACTGTTTTCACAAATTATTTAGAACATTTCAACTCTGTATTTTGAACAGCTAACATTTCTTTACTGGTGTGTACACTGTACAGTAGAGTACTCCAGCATTGTGAACGTAGCGTAAATATGTAGGGGATAATAAGTCGATAGAAGAAATGTTCGTTATTTTTTATTATTTTTAAAATAGTTGAAATACTTTTGTAAAACAAGTTGTATAACTAATTTTAACAATTGAGGTTTTAAACTTCTGATGGAAGTTTTACTAAAACCCATCACATTTTCTAAAAGAAAACATTATTCAAAGCAAATTATACACTTTTATAATATCAATAAAGTTAATTTTTTACCACAGATTTGAACTACAAAAATAGGGTTTTATTTTAGCTTATTTATGCAATTTTTCCAGCATTGGTTCTGGTCGAATTTCGACCGCTGGGCGAACTCTAGTATATATAAAATTGCAAGAATTCTATTCGGACTGTTATGGTAAACTGGATTTACACTTCGTTTGTCAGACATAAAACACGTAAGAAGTACAATACAGGATGTTTTAAATATCTTCCTATGTACCTATACCTTGGAATATAATCTGCAGGGTCAAAAATGCTCTCAGGAACAAAAATCTTCTACGGGTCATTAACGATTGTATCGAGAATGGGGTGCCAAAAATAGTTTCCATTTAAGGAATGGCCAGCAGTTCTGTCGGTAAGTCCCGAAATACCATTACGAAAAGACAGACAAAAAGCATAAGTTTGTTTTTTAAGTGTTTCCTCTCTCTCTCTATCGCTTACAAAGAGGACACTAAAGTCATGATTATCTTCACCCTCGTTTACAACGAGTATATCCGTGACGAAAGACGAATTAGAGCAGGTGGTTAGACTTTAATGGAAATCAATGTCTTTTTCGGATGCATTGACTCTGTCGAAATGCTGGGTGATTTTCAGATGTTAAGAGCAAATAGATTAAATTGATCAACTTTCGTGTTTTTTTTAACTTTTAAGGAGATAGATTAGTTTCTCCAGAATGATAAGTATTTAGAATCCAAGGACTAACTTCAATAGATAGATAGAGGAATAACTATCATATTATCAAGTAGAATGTTTGTGTTTTGACTAAAGACAACATTCGGTTAAGTTCCGATATTCAAGAAAGTTTAAGGTTTAGAAAAAAGTTGCAACTACATTTTAGACCAAAAGGTCCATTAAGATTCACTTCGTAGAGTGAAAGATAGAAAAAGAAAACACTAGAATAAAATATCGTAAGTAGAGAGGAGAGTGGCATATAAACAGGTCAATTCCTGTTTTCTATAAAACATTCACCTCATAAAATGTGATGATTAGATGAAACCGGAGATGAAACTTGATCAGAATAGGGAGTTTATTTTTGAATTGCACACTGAATGTTCTTGTGAGCAACAATATTAAAAACTTTAATTGCTATTTATGGCTCGATTTAGCAGATTTTAAATATCAAACTTAATGAAAGCATGTCTGATGTAATTATTCATTATTTGGATTCCTAAAATATGTGGGAATCTTAAGACAATTGATTTCAAAATAAATTCAGATGGTCTAACTAATAGCTGCTTTATAATTCTATATATTTTTTTAAAGTGTACTTGTTGTTTATAAATACAAATATATTAATAAATTGTACCAATAAATACATTTTTGTGTGTTCTATGCTTGGGTATATATAATAATTTGTTTGTGTATATATTCACTTTTCATCGTACACTATCTGTTGTATCAAATTCATTAACTTGATTTTTATGCATATTAATTTCATTTCACATACCCAACAGCAAGCAAATCGGTAAACATTTTTGTGTAATATAGCAAATATGTACGAGTTATAAACTAGTACTTTAGCTAAATTATATGCTATATTTGTTGTACATTGTCTAACAAAAAGTACTGGTAACCTTTTTATGTCATTTTATCTATAATTTACCGCATTTTTTTTTTTTTTTTTTAATTGTATTTCTATTGACAATCATTTGTGTTGACAAATATATTCCCATAGAAATAATAAATATACATGGTTTGGTTATAAAGTAGGTCGTTAGTAATATTGAAAGTATTTTTATTACTTTAAAATTACTTCATTCTCCCCTTTTAATAGTTTTAATTCTTTTTTTTATAAACGTAACTAACAGGTCAATAATTATAAAGCGAAACTGACCCACATAAAGTAACAGTTAGGAGGAATAATAGTAAAGAATTTTGTTTACTATACTTTTAAACAATTATAAATGTATGTGAATGGGCATGACCAACCATATTATACCCTACACCGCTGAATATGTTAAAAATTTTGATTATTTTTATATAAAGCATTGAAGTTGTTTTTGTAACCTATTTCCGAAATATATTAACAATTTGTTGACAAAAAAAGTGATTTTCTGAAAGAGGGAGTTATATGGGGTTAAAGGTTAATTTTACTAGAGGAATTTATGTTTTCATAAAAGTTATTTATGCAGAAACTTAGATTAAGATTGAAAATTAATCATTAAAAGTTATTAGTTTTAACTTAAAAAGAGTTTTAACAAACATTGAACTCTATAGCATATTTGCAAGAGTAGTAAATATACTAAAAACATGGAAGATATTAGAAAAATCTAATCAAAAACCTATAGAGTAAACAAATAACATATCTACACGAACTAGATAATGTTTGTTAGCTATGCTTACTATATTTACAAGAATAGTTTACTATATTGCTAATAAATACATTTTCTAACAAATCAAGAAAAATCAACATAAAATGACATATGGCATCTTTGGTTTAAATAGATCAAACTTGAAGAAGAAAAAAACAAAAAAAAAAACACACATAAATAAAAACCGTTGAAGCAAACAAATACTAGACCCAATAAATAACAAAGAAGAGAGAATTACTATATATAGCAGACTCGTTTAAGATCACAAATACAAATGAAATAAGTTTCAACCTCAAAACCAGTATAAACCATGCAAATTCAATAAGTATAGAGACACAGCTAGCTAGATGATTTTTCAAAAACAAAATATGTATAAATAAAAAAAAAAAAAAAAAACAGTCCATACACATTGGGACAGAGAGCCATTTATTTGTATTACGTTAATCAATGCCAAACGTTGAAATTCCAAAATAATATAATAATAATAAAAAAACAGAGGGGGAATGTTATAGGAAATGCTGGTTTAAGTAATTAACTTATTATGAGAGTTAAAAAATAATCAAAACAAAGTTTTTTTCTGAAAAGAATAGGAAAAATATAGTTTTGTTTAAAGTAGACACATCAAGGTGATAAATATAAATTAAAGTGTTATTTCTCTTTAATTTAACAATTTTATTATAAAAAAAACTACTCTTGCTAAGTTTACTAGTTGAGAGAACAAGAAATTGTATTAAATTTCGATTTACTATACTTTACCAAGTTTGCAAGACTACATATTGGTTGCAAGCTTTGCAAATAGTTTAACAATACTGTTAAGAATTGCTAATTTGAAAATATTAATTATACTTATATTTATTTACCACACTTCACCAAATTTACAAGACTAACAAACCAATGCTTATGTGTCTTGTAAATGTGAACTTGATATTTTTTTACTTTTGTAAAACAAATCGCAAATTCTATGCATAAATGTTTGAGATATAAGTTAAATCCCCAATAAAACATATTTCTCGAAAAGTAAGTTCTCACGAATAGCATTCTTCATTAAATATACAAATAGCATCTCAAACGTATTCAAAAATGATAAATACAAAAATGATAAATTTTTATAGGATCTCCGTTATTTTTAAAGGGTATAAAAACGTCAATTGAATGAAATTTAAAATGAAACAATTATAAACAAATGTTTAAGGAATTATTTAAACAAAGAGAACATGTTGAATAGAGAATATGAAAGAAAACAAGTGTGTTATATTAATAAAAACAAAATAAAATCGTAACATATTTTCCCCCTATACAGTGTTGATCAAATTAGTAAATAACAAAATAATTGGACTCATACTCAGGCAAAGGTTATCAACTCAGCGACATCTGTATTAGGCATGAACTTTTTTTCAGAACTTTTTGTCTAGTCTACAGTATAGTCTTGTCAAAAGTTTAGTCTATAGTGTAGTCTATAGTCTAGACTATAGTCTAGTCTATAGTCTAGTCTATAGTCTAGTCTATAGTCTAGTCTAGAGTCTAGTCTAGAGTCTAGTCTATAGTCTAGTCTTTAGTCTAGTCTATAGTCTAGTCTATAGTCTAGTCTATAGTCTAGTCTATAGTCTAGTCTATAGTCTAGTCTATAGTCTAGTCTATAGTCTAGTCTATAGTCTAGTCTATAGTCTAGTCTATAGTCTAGTCTATAGTCTAGTCTTATAGTCTAGTCTATAGTCTAGTCTATAGTCTAGTCTATAGTCTAGTCTATAGTCTAGTCTATAGTCTAGTCTAGTCTAGTCTAGTCTAGTCTATAGTCTAGTCTATAGTCTAGTCTATAGTCTAGTCTATAGTCTAGTCTATAGTCTATAGTCTACTCTATAGTCTAGTCTATTGTCTAGTATATAGTCTTGTCTATAGTCTAGTCTTGTCTATAGTCTAGTCTTGTCTATAGTCTAGTCTTGTCTATAGTCTAGTCTTGTCTATAGTCTAGTCTTGTCTATAGTCTAGTCTTGTCTATAGTCTAGTCTTGTCTATAGTCTAGTCTTGTCTATAGTCTAGTCTTGTCTATAGTCTAGTCTTGTCTATAGTCTAGTCTTGTCTATAGTCTAGTCTTGTCTATAGTCTAGTCTTGTCTATAGTCTAGTCTTGTCTATAGTCTAGTCTTGTCTATAGTCTAGTCTTGTCTATAGTCTAGTCTTGTTTATAGTCTAGTCTATTCTATAGTCTAGTCTATTCTATAGTCTAGTCTATTCTATAGTCTAGTCTATTCTATAGTCTGGTCTTTAGCCTACCCTATAGTCTGGTCTTTAGCCTACCCTATAGTCTAGTATATAATGTAGTCTAGTCTATAGTATAGTCTATAGTCTAGTCTATACTCTAGTCTATAGTATTGTCTATAGTCTAGTCTCTAGTATAGACTATAATCTAGTCTATAACCTAGCCTATAATCTACTCTATAACCTAGCCTATAGTCTGGTATATAACCTAGTCTACAGTCTTGTCTATAAGTCTAGCATATAATCTAGTCTACAGTCTAGTCTTTTGTCTAGCCCATAGTCTGATCTATAGTATAGACTATAGTATAGTCAATTGTCTATAGTATAATATATAGTATAGTCTATAGTCTAGTCTGTAGTCTAGTCTATAACCCAGCCCATAGTCTAGTATATAATCTAGTCTACAGTCTAGTCTATAGTCTAGCATATAATCTAGTCTACAGTCTAGTCTTTAGTGTAGTCCATAGTCTAGTCTATAGTCTAGTCAATAGTTTAGTCTTTAGTCTATTAAGTGTGCATCTGGGTAGATTCATCATTTTTTGGGTGAGCGTCAACGAGTTAACTATAGCATATATTGTTTGCCCCTCACTGTATTGTGTATGTACCACAATAAAAATTTAATAAAAAAAAGTGTGGTGGCTGGCCAGAGTACATATTTTCGTTGTAACTTATTTAAACAAAAAAATCAACTTGTTTTATTTGTTTGCTTGAATTGTTTTTGATTTTGTTTTAATTTTTGTTTTGTTTCTTTGCAAGTTGTTTCGCTAACTTAAAGATTATAATAGACAACAACAGCAACAATAATTATAAAAAAAACAATAGCAAGAAAACGTATAAATATTATACATATCGTCGTGGTGTATGATTAATGTGACCAAGTCATAGACCAATTTGTTGTCAAAATTGCCAAAAATGTGCCATTCATAAAAAATGCAAACGAACATAATCGTTAAATCGAAATTAAGTTTAAAAGTTGTTTTGCCAAAAGTACAAACTATCTTGCCTAAATATCAGACTATAATGCCGACTATAGTCTTATCTGTAGTCGATACTATAAGTTTATTAATAGTAGAGATCATGCCTTTTAGCGATGACATAGGCTTGTCTATAGGTGAGAATACAGTCATATATATATAGTCGAGACTTCAGACTGCAGTCGAGTCTGAAATCTTTTCATTAGTCTATAATACATTTTTGTGTATAAACGATACTGTAGCCGAGGCTTTAGTCTTTTCTACAGTCGAGACTAGGTTACAGTCAAAGCTATAGTCGAGAATTGAAGTTTAATTTGGTTTCTAGAAAACATTTTAAAGCAATTATAGTTTTATAAGATATTTCTAAAAAATAAATCTCATTCCTTCAAAATCTTGAAGAAAAAAACAAACATTTATTTGGTCACGTTATGTATGACTGATTGAATAAATGACAGAGACAAACTGGCGGACAGACAGACATTATGACTGAGTTTAAAGCTACAACTGCAGTCGTCAGTTATCAGAGAGCAGAGTATAAAGCAGGCAACAACAGCAACAATATTTAATAAAATAAAATACAAAAACACATAAAAAAAAAACAAAAACCAGCCACAAAATATAATACTTTCACTTCTTGTCATACAGAGATTTGTGAGTGTAGTAGTAGTGCAGCGGTAGACAAACAGATAGACAGACATTTAGTATTGTTGATGGTGGAAGAAGTGATATGTATGTACAGAAGAAGAATAAGCAGAAGTAGGAGGAGCAGGAGGAGAAAAAGGTAAAGCTTACTTATTATTGTTGCTGCCGCTTGTGCTCATTTTATTTATTATACATTTTTGTTGTTGCTGTTATTGTTATTCATACATATGAAATACATTTCAATGAACGCTGCTGCGCTACATAATAATACAGATACAACAACACTAGATTTAAAATACTAAACAAATAATAGTAAAAAAAAAGACAAGACGAGTGAGAGAAAAAAATAACAAATAAACAACAGCAGCAGCGAAAAAATATATCAAAAATAATCATGCAAAGCTTTAATGACCATTTAATTTGGTCGTGATGTTCAGATACATAGATAGATAGATTGTTGTTGTCATTATTATTATTTGTTTTTAGGGTAGACATATCCATCTCTCTAAAGTTTATTATTGTTGTAGTGTTTGTAAAAAAACACAATTTTTTATAAAAATTTACTTTTTTTTGAAATTTATTTTTGAATTTTTATTATTTTTTCTTCTTATTATTAGTAGTAAGTTGTTATTGTTTATATAAATATACAACAACACAATAGATTCTACAACAACACAAGATACATATAATACAGTGGGCGCTATCGTATATAAATTTGTTATAAATATTTATTAGAGATTTTGTTTAAATATTCGCTTCCAGTTTTATAATTCTAGCAACTAAAATGGCAACTTGATACTCGATTACCTAGGTATATCGTTGAGTTTAGTAAGTTAGTCAGTGTCGCCGAACCGACACTGCGTGAATGGTCCGCCGCCTCTTAGAACAGAATTGAAGAAGGAATTGTCGTAAGAGTAGTGTAAAGATAGACGCTATGGCTTTCAGGGACTGTGAGAGTGTTGAAGGTGGTGACACGGACTTAATGAGATTTGAAACTTACTACAGTTCATGTGGAAAAGCTTCAACTGATTCGCTTCTATTAGAAAACATTATAGAATGGGTAATCGCAAAGTCTAATATAACATTTAAAACAGCAAAGTAAGCAAAGCTTATTTACGGACTCATCACATAAATCTTAAAACGTGTCAGTTTTCATCGTCCTGCTAAATTCCATTCGAATTTGAAATGGTATAAACCTACTTTATTTAAAGATCACTTTCCTTTTCTAAAGCCTAATAATTAATGATAAAACAAACATTTTTAACCACTGTAAGTAATACTTCTACATATTTGTAGCGAGATAATTCCCCTGCAACCTCCTCAACATGACCTCAAATGTTTCGTTCGTACTCCTGTTTGGAGAAAAAAAAAAAACAAGAGTCTTACGTTGTTGCAGATCAACTCACAAGAGTGAGCAAGAGCTGAAATAAAACGGCAAACTAACCAATACTAACACTATTAAGAAAAATCAAAACATAACCGTTTAGTCACTTTGTTAATGGCTGACTGATACATATTAATGGTAATTTAAAAAGAAATAAATAAAACACATGAAAAAAAAAAAAATAATCAAATTATTTAATACAACAAGTTTTCATGTCGAGGAAGTTGAACAAAAAGGTGGCTTGCTGCTGGCAGCATAAAAGAAAAATAAAAAACAAATTCAATATTAAACAATAAAGTTTTTCTTCGTTTTATATGTAAGATATACTATGTAGGTACATAGAAAACATAACAGGATTTTTGTAGAACCAATTACTAGAGTTACTTTCCACAAACTTATAGCGTTTTATATTAAAGACAATGCAAAATGTTACATAAATTTTAAGTGTTTGCTATTAAAGTTTAACAGGAAAAATATATAATACTTTTAGGGTGCTTAGACTATTGGCCTGACCTGTTTCGACAGAAATTTATTGTTCAAGAAAAAAATAATTTCAAAGGTCTATTTGCAATTATTAATCAAAACTTGATACAAAAAACTGGAATGCCTATTGGTTTGGGAAGAAGAATCCATGTTAATTAAAATTAGAGTTTTCACCAGTAAATGGGACAATATCATAACAGAGTTTTGTAGGTAATGTAAGGATATTGAATAGCTAAAGATAACTAGAACATGGTTTTAAAAAGTCCCCGCAACAACCTGAAGATTATTACTAAGTTCTAGATTTTAGCGTGAATTCTGATTTCATCTTTCTCTCCATCTAACTTTTAGACTTGTATCTTTTGTGATCTAAAATGAGTCTTATTCCCTTGGATCTATGACCCTTCTCTTTTATTCTTTTACTCAGTATACTTTTTACTTAGGGGGAATCACAATGGTACCTTTGGGCTAAAATCGGTAAGAGTACAAATTTCATCGAATTATCTTCAAAATTTGCGATCTGCAATTTTGATTACTAGGTTTATATGGACGTACGAAGGACGGACATTGTTAAATCTACTTAGAAATTGACTTAAGTAATCCTAAAAACAACAACATATATTAAAATTTGTATACTTATTGTAATAACCTATAACTTAGATAAGTACAGACATATAGAGAAGCCTATGAAACAAACAAAAAAAGGAAATCGTGTATGGATTTATGATTACAGAGGATTATTTTGTAAATTATTGTTTTTGGCTTTGGTTAGTTAAAAATAATTGCCGTAGATGGTTAAATATAAATGTACAAGAAATTACAAGTTACCTAGTTACATACATTTAAAAAAAGAAGAGATTTAAAAAAGTAAAATTATCTTAGCTAAACCTTAATGTCAAACTATCATTCTAATGTGAATGCCAAACTCGTAAGTAGACAAAACAGAAGAGGAATAATTTCATCGGTTTGTATACAAAAACCCCAAGGTCCTAGGTTACATCCAAAGGAATGATAGCGTATAGACTGTATGGAAATCGGAGAGTGCACGATGATCACTTGAACAAAGGATCGATGGCATTAGATCTAGTAATAGTCCTGAGGACAATTTATTTATTTCGATAAATATCTTTAAACGGTTCCTTGGTAAAAGGAATCTCCCAATGTGGTGGAGAAAGATTTTTTATTTTAATAAACGATACAAACGACAAATACAATATAACCAGGATTTTCTCCAGTTCCTAGATCTTTTTTTCAAAAGGGGTTCATAAAGAACTCAAGTGTATCTGTAAATGTATTATTAGAACACGCTATGGAACAGGTCAAAAAACCCTGAAAACGGAACATGTACTTTTAAGACCTGTTACTATTTATATTAAGCCCTACATATAATTTGAAAAGAATCCCTATAGAAAAGTAGACAAAAATGTCAACATCTGTTTAACTTTACCAAAAATCCAACAATTATTTTTTTTAAACACCATACTGTTTTAAAAAAAGGAAAAGAAAATTGTGTTAAGAAAATACATGGAATTTTCTATTGGTTTCTGGGATTTTCCCGACATTCGTAAATAACTTAAGTTCGTGCAAGAAAGAGAGAAATGTAAATTGCACAAAATACAAGTGAAAAAAAAAAAACAACAAATGAAAGACAACAACAAAAAAATCAACTACCTAGAGACAAGGAAGAAAAAAATACAGTAGAAATGAATTGAAATGAAACCAAAGAGTGAGGATGATTAATTTGTTGAAAAAAAGCAGCAAGGGGGAGGGGTGGACAGACAAGAAATAGAAAATTTATTTGTAATTAAACATTACTAATTTTTAATATTTCTAATAAATGTTTCTAAAACTTAAATATAGAATAGTAGGTAGGGAGGAGAGTAGGAGGTTATGGCGAAAAATAAAATCACCTTATATACCAAAAATTATTCAAACCAAGGTTGTTGCGTCGTATACTTGGCCAATATTGTATGTAGTATGTTTTTTCACAATGGCTGGTTGAGTTTTTTCTTTTTCATTTTTGATTTTATATATTTTTTTTCTGTTTTACTTTCTGGTGGTATTAGTGGTTGGTGCTTATTTTTTTCATACCATTTTTGCTTACTGTGACTTGTATAATTCAACTTAGTGGATATACTCATGTTGTTGTTGTTGTGGTTGTTGTTATTATTGTTGATAGGTTGAAAGGTTCAGTTGTTGTTGTTGGTTGCTGTTCAGTTGAGAGACAGACAGACAGAGAGAGAGAGAGCGAGAACGAGAGCAAGACAGAGGTGGTAGTAGTGAAGATAATGGTGGTTGTTGTTGTTTTTGTTGTTGGTGGTAATTTTGGTGACTGATGAAATTTTTCTTTATCATTCCATTATAGGTAATTCTATTTTTTTTTCTTAAATTAACATATTTTATATTATGATTTCAATAGTTAGCAAATAATTACAACAATAACTGTTTATTTTGTAAGGAAAGTTTTAACAAAACGTTTTTAAAAAATAATTGTATAATTTATAATGAAAAGCGAAAGAAAAAAATTCAATTGAACTTCGCATAAAACACGACGATTTTTTTTTATAAATACACGGCTGACTTTTGTAACAAATGTAAAATTTTTGTTGCTGTATAAAGTGAGAAAACGAGACGTTTTATTGGAAGAAAAAAGTAAAAAATTGTAAATTAATTACTTTATAAGGTTCGACACAAAATTGGGAAATTAATTTTTCAAAAAAAAAAAATATAAACACATGAAAAAATTTCACTTTTTAACATCAAATCAAATTTATCAATATAATTACGCACTTGATTTCTTAGTAATGAAGATTTTTTTCTTTTTAATAATCTTGTTCCGGCACTTTTTACTCTTTCTCAATGCAAAAAATATTTCGTTGTTTTTTATTATTGTATACAACACGTTTTCGAGTTTATTGCAAAGCAATAATTTCAGGGAATCTCAAGATATTTTTTCTTTATTTCTGTAACTTAATTAAATAATTTTTTTTTTATTATAATTCTAAGTTTTACGTTCATCCAAAGTCAAAAAATCACGTCATGGCTGCCACGTCCAAGCAACAATGAATCGTTGTTTCTCATTGCGTTCCTCAAATTTAGCCAAGAAATACAAAGAAAATCTTAAAGTGAAACAATTTGACAAAAGAAACATTCGTTGTGTGAATGTGTATAAAAAGAGATGTCATTATATTGTTTACATTCAACGAAATGAAAATTTTGTATGATTTTACATTGGAGAGAATGAAATGGCTAGTGTATGAATGTAGTGCAAGAAAAAGGCGAAAAGTATTTGCAAAGTTTTCTTTTCTTCTATTTTCTGCTCAAGTAATACAGTTATTAGTTGATGTGATATGATTTGACAAAAGAAACAGGAATAGTTAGAAATGGTTTTGCAAAATTATTGAAAATACGTTTATAAAAGAGAACATAATTGTAGAAAAATATATTTTAATTTAAATTGAAAAAAGTAGACAATTTTAAAATAAATATTTTTTAGAAGAAAATTAAAGCAACGATACATTTTAAGATGTTTTGAAAATAAAGATTCTAGATTTTCACGTATTCTTTTTGCCAATTCCATACGTTTCAGAATATTAAATTTTAGAAATTGGAACGTTTTATGTAAATATGAAATTTATTAAAATGATCTATAGGTTCGCTTAAAAAAGTTGTACAAGCTTTTATTTAATTTGCTATTAGTTTGTTAGTTAGCAGCAAAATTTGTAACTGAATTGTGAAATATGTGCACACCTAGTTGAAAATTTTTGCATTTAAAAGCGATCAAATTCTCAATAAAATTTAAAATAACTTTGTAATAAATTTCGATCACTTTCAATGCCAGAATTTACCTTTGATGACAATGTAATATCGTATTCGAAAAATCGATGTTATGGTCGAAAATTGGTTAAAGCTATTAAATTAATTTTTAGATCATAAGATTTCATAAGGACTTTTGATACTTTGAATTTATGTTCGCTTTCTTTTTAAAATTTATTTTCATGTAAAAAGAACAAATCATTTGCAAAATGATTTTTAAAAGATTTATTAGATTCTGAAGGAATATTTGTATCGATCAGTTCGAAAACTCTAATTGAATGGAAATTATACTGAGTAGTTGGAAATTCCAAAAGTTTAGTATGTATCACCACAAATGAATTATTTTAAATTACCTATAAAGACTTCTAATTTAAAAGTCCGCCATCGTGATAGGTTTCAAAAATGTAAGTAAAACTTGAAGGGTATCTAGATTTATTAAAATAAAGAGTATAAAAATGGGAATTTTGGAGATACATATGTATGTATGAAATAATTTTTAAAATTTGACCATCAAAAATCTACAATTTATTACAGGCCATATTGAAAATTAAACTTGTGAATTTCCTCTCTCAACCTATAATTTTATGATGTTTTGCCTCATTTTCTGTAAAAATCGATTATGTTAAATATCTTCTTATATTCGAGAATTATTTTTCGGAATAATTTTTATTAACAATTGAGGTGCCTTTTATGTATTCAATTCCTAAACGAAAATTTCGAGTTTGTAAAATTCTTTATATAATTATGTATAAAATCTCCACTTGATGCTTCTTTAAAATCCCATTGCAAAAGTACATACCAACATTTATAAAAAGATCGCCATTTGATCAAACTGTTGACCAAATATGTATACCATACAATAACTAATTGTTTGTCCTATTAACAATCTATCTAGTCGAACTAAAAAAATAATACTCGATAAAGTTAATCAATGAATTAATTTTCAGAATTCGAAAGATAGGCAAATTGTAAATATTGTTAATTTATTAACAATTTGCACTTACAATTTGATATACGAGGGGTGTAAAACAAATACAATCATGGAGATTGCTGCTTTTGTTTATATACCCCTCGTCTTCAAAACTTTTTTCTTAATAAATTAGTTATAAAAGCACAAAATTTATATATAGAACTTATATGGTAACGGATTCTTTTTTGCAATATTTATTAATAAAAACACCACTTACCTTAGAATTGTTAATTTTCAGCAATATTTTTTAATATACTTAAAACTGTAAAATTATTATAATTAAAACCTCTTATGATGACAAAATATTTTTTTATAAAATTCTGTTTCAATTTTCATTGCGTTTCCTTCAAAAATACGTATTTTTTATGTGTAAATAATAAACATTGGCAATCATTATTTAATTTACTACTGAATTTTGCAACTCTTACAAGTTTTATTCCATTTTGAAAAGAACAAAACAAAAAGAGTAAAAATGACTCTATAGTTCTCTCTCACTGCTCTCCATAAAAACATAAGAGAAAACGAGATAGAGAATAGGAATGCGGGAAATTACAAGAAATTGCGAAAAACGCAAATGAAAATGATTTTTGTTTTTTTTACATTTGACTTTTAACAAAAAAATTAAATATACATTTGTAAATAATGCTAACAATTAATTATAATATTATTTACCCTAGAAACTAAAGCCACAGGAATAGATTAACATTTATTTAACAATAATGTTTTAGCCAATTGTTTGTTTTGATATTATTATTAGTGGACATCATAAAACGAAGCCCTCAAATACCGCTGGCTTTTTCATCGTCGTGACATGAACCAACACACACCGACGTGTTTTCAATGTTCTTTTTTTACTTTTTTGAGGCATCAAAACTTTGGCTTGTGTTTTAAAACAAAAATTTTCCACACTTACCCTGAAAAGTCTCCTCATTTTCTTCGTCCGATGCCATGGTCAATAGTTTAATTAAGTTTTTTATATGAAAATTGTTAAAAACACGTTAAAATTTGCACTGAATTTTTATGCACAATTTATTTTCAACACCACACAATCACAAAATAGAGTTCTTTCCACAAAAGCGGCTTCAAAACAAATATGGCGTAGGCAAAAAGAGTTTTGCGTCAACCAAAATTAACAACGGCGGCAGCAACTGACATTTGACACATAGTTGTTATAAAATAGGATTAAACTTCTGGCCTGTTATCGATAACTGTCATCATGAATTTTGAGCGGGAAATCAGCTGCAATCTACTTTGAAAACGTATTTAATTGTAAATACTAAATATATTGATTGATTTGAGGGCTGTTTGTGAGATCAAGATGATTAAAAAATTTAAGTAATGATGTTAAATAATTAATTATTTGTCTCTAAAAAAAGAGGAGGCATCATGATGGTTTCCTGGAAGAATGCCCACAAGAGAGTGGCAATTGTATACCTCCCTAGGAGAACATGCCAATGTTGAAATAACTAGTCAACACCCCCACTGTCAAAATAACTTTAGAAGAAATGAGGAGATGTGTTTGGATTTGAATTAATTTCGAAAGATCATCTTAGCATGCAATATATTTCAAATCGAATTTTTGGTCTGTCATTAAAGTCGCACTTGCTGATGGGATGTATCCTAATATATGTATTTATGTACATTAAATGCCTGCACAAGACAACAATAATGCGACAATTTGTTAAAAAAAATTCGTGTGCTTATGATGGCGCATGTGTATCGGATTCTAAGGTTAATCATATTAAATCACCCTGCAGAAAAGAAATGGTTTTATATACAAATTCTATTTTGCGACCATTGAATTTAGACTATGATAAGTTCGTTGAATTTTGATTCAAACTGGATAGTGTACGAAAAAGAAACAGATAGTTCCAATTGTAATGGTGTACAATGTAATACTGCTGTGACGCCTATTACAGCTGCTTTGTTTGTAGGTTTGTTGTAAGGTCGCCTACAGAAAATGACTTTAACGTGCATAACTAACATAAAAATGCCAGTGTAGCAATAAAATACAATATGATCGAGTTTTATATCAATCGAAATCTCTATAGGCCATAATTGACCCTGCCTTCAATAATTGATTTTAACGTTTTTTACGGACTTAATAATACCATAATAAAATAAGTTTTGTTGCAACGAAAATGTGTCTACCAGATTTTATGACGATTGAAGCATAATTCACCCTAAATCCATATGAGATCTTCTTCAGAAAATGACTTAAACGCAATGGCTTTCAAATGTCGATGTAATAATGGAATTCGACGAAAAAATCTTTTTTAGGAACCGAAACCTATATTTATGAAAAATAAAATTATGAGGATCGGTCGCCAATATAACCATCTTACAGAACATCAATTTATATCATTCCAAAAGTTATCATTATGATAGAATTATGGTAGAATTAAAAAAATACTTTAAATTATGGAGAACTTGGTCCATAATTGACCCAATCCCACATTTAAGTCTCTATTCCGAAAATCACGCTGACGTTCTTATTAATCTAATGATCAAAATCCATATACTTCCGAAATTTAGTTTGGTTTCTTCAGAAAATGACTTAAACGCACATGAATGTGAAACTTTTGGAATATTTTTCAATCTCTTTGTGATCCCTTTAATTGATGTTATTCTGGTTCTCATTATCCCTAGCTGGACCTATTTAATTTTTTTTTTTTTTTTTAACAAAATCTTAAAACTTATTGAAACTTTTAAAATTTGGTGTTCTTGAAATCGAATTTTTATTTGAACGTAGAATTTAGAAAAATAAACTTATTTCAGCTTTGTTCCGGAACTTTTCTGGCTAAAGAGAATTAATGAATTTTCTCTTCGTACTTGTAAAAAGTACGGGAACCAGGCCTACCAGATTTGCCGATTTATCGGCATTTTGCCGATATTTTACCTTCCAAATTGGAAAGTGACGATTTCCCGACTTTTGCTTCAAAAATGCCGATTTTATACCCAATCGAACAAATTAAAGAATTTATTATAACTTTACATAAGCAAAAATTACATGGAGCTTTTAAAACAATTGGGAAAGGAAAATTTACAGTACGGTAGAACACAATTTGCTCCATCACCAATGTCAATTGGATCGATTATGAAAAGGAAACACAATTTATGTATGAAAATCCTGAAGAGGTTCTAAAAATCTGATCTAAGGGTGCTAAAATTTTAAAATTTTTAAGAAATTTTTTATGGTTCGAAAATAAATTTACACATTTTTGTGGAAAAGTTAAAAAATCTGGAGAAAATTTCCCATTATAAAAATGTACTCAGCAAAATCTTTACCTATCCGGTTTTTGTTCGACGATAACCAATAACAAATGTGATAACCCCACTTTCTTGGATTTAAAATCGGCTTTGCACTAATTTTCTGTGTTTATTAGTCTATTCTATTTGATCGTGCAATTTGGAATGGTTTTAACAAAAATTTAAAAAACAATATTTTTTGAAAAAACTTCTAATATTGACTAGGATTAGAACCATTAACTAATTCCACATTAGACACACGCTCTAGACAATTGGTTACAAATCCTATTGTAAAAATTAATTAATATTGTTGATAACGATCACTCACTGTCAAGTAATGTATGAAATAACTACATCATTCATAACCAAAATTTGAAAATTTTTTACAGCGTAAATGTATAGTAATCCACAAATAATTATACATTTACATTTTTCTGCAAAAGTGATACAAATTCTAATAGATTTTATTCCAGTAAACCAAAGTTTCGGTGTACCCTTACAAAGAGTTCTTTTATTAGACCTATTCTGAATAAAAATTCCCTGAGTTATGAATGTATGTAAAAACAATATTGTGATTTTTGAATTTATTTGTGTTATGTTTCTTTGGTACAAAATAGTGTTTCTTTCAATTGTCGATTTATTGCCGATTTTTAAAACGTAAGTGCCGATAAATGCCGATTTTTTGGGAAAAAATTGCCGATATTTCTACAAATTTATCTGGCAGCCCTGACGGGAACAGAAAAAACTAAATTTCTCTTTCAATAAATAAAAAATTTCAAACATTTTTCTCAATTTTGTTCTCTTTTACAACTTCTGGTAAAAACCTGTAAACATGACATTAGAATAAAATTACATTCGATTTACTTTCCACTAGATATGTGTACTCGGTTTTAAAACGAGAAAAATTATGCGAATTCGTTTTTAAACGAGAAATTTACCTGGATTCGGTTTATAGAACAGACTGGACTATATAATATTAGGTCTGTTCGCGTACTTTCCAGTAAAAAATATCCAGTAACTTTATTTTAGAGAGGAATTTTTAATTATCAACGAACTGTCATTTTATATAGGCCGATCCTCGTAAAACTGTGTGAAAGGGTTTGTTTTTAGTTTTTAAGAATTTTTTATCCATCGCTCCATAAATTCTCACAAAACTTTTGTGCTTGTACTGTTTTGTTGTTATAAACAATATATTTGCTTCCAGAATCCCACTTTCTGATCCCTCGGATTCCGTTTTTATCTAAAATCGTTGAAAATATAAAAGTATAAATATAAAGCCACCGCCGACATATTTAGTGTCAGTAGCCGCCGCCGTTAATATTTGTCGGCGCAGGGCTCTGTTCCCCATAAACGTTTGCAGCAGCTTTTTTGGTTTTTTGACGAAAAATTTTTCAATTGATAAATTCTACATTTTTAATTCATATTCTCCATGGTTTTAATTGGTAAATACGTTTATGATTAATTAACAGACCATATTAATTGTGAAATTATGTCCTATTATACGCGTAAGGAGATTGATGAATTACACGATGACATTGCCTCGCTGGCTGCCAAGGCTACGGCGGATGAGGAGGAAAAACGTTCTGTTATATCTTCCATAGAGCATTCGCTACACAATGGCTACGATCGTCGACGTATGTGTGAAAAGTTGGAAAAATATTTAGATGCTAAACAGAGTTCACGGTTGGTGGATAAACTGCAAGACCGTTTAGATGAGTACAAGAGAAAGGCTCGCAAACGTAATGGTGGTTCGGAAGACAACAATTCAAAACCGGATGGATCAGCTCCCGAAGCACCCAAAAAGTCGCGTTTCGATGTTGTCATACCAAAATCGAATGGAGACAAAGCAACAGCACCGCCCCCAGTGGTGGCTAATCCAGTGTTATCGTTACCCGTAGCTCCCCCTACCCTAACCACAGCTTCGTCTTCACTGAGTAGCAATCAGATTAAATTAATGATGGTTAATGCCCAACGTGAAATTGAGGAACGCAAAAGGGCTTTAACTCAACTGAAAGCCAAAGATCCCATATTAGCTTCCGTACCACAGATAGGTCTGCCGGTGGCTATGGCTAGTCAGGCTTTAGCTAAACAGCCACCACCGGAAGATATGGATAAAGCCAAGAAAATTGCCGAACTGCAAGCACAGATTCGAGCAAAACTTTCAGGTTCCTTGGCAAATCTTATACAACCGCCAGTGGCTCCCACCACTGATCGTCCCAAACCCTTGATTTTAGATGAAGATGGCCGCACGATAGACAAAAGTGGTCGTGCTGTTAATATACCCACACTAACTCCAACTCTCAAAGCCAATATTCGTGCTCAAAAGCGAGAAGTTTTTAGCAAATCCCAAACCTATTCCGAAAAGTCTTCCTCTCAAGAGGATACTGTGAAATTTTTCGATGATCGTATAGCTATAAAGCCCGGCAATCGCAATAAAAGAGCTTTGCGTTTCCACGAACCAGGCAAATTTCAACAGATGGCCGAGAGAATGCGCATGAAAGCTCAACTGGAACGTTTACAGAATGAAATTTCACAGATTGCCCGCAAGACCGGCATTAGTTCAGCCACAAAATTGGCACTTATTGCCCCAAAACAAGATACGCCCGACGACGTGCCATCCATGGAATGGTGGGATTCGGTAATATTGACCAACGATCTGTATACTCTGGATGAAGATGGCAAAATTAGCATAAGACAATCGGCAATTACTAATTTAATTGAACATCCCACACAAATGAAACCGCCGAGTAAGTAAAGCGTTTTATGTTTCTTCAATTGAAGTTCTCGTAATCTTTTTCTCAAAAATATAAAATTCAAATGTTTAGAATAGGATCACTTAAGTTTACTGATGACGCCTTTAGCGATACAAAAAATCAATTCCAAATTGTCAAATGTTAAGTTTGCAATGTGGTATTCAAATTTTATAAGAATTTATAGAGAATTGGTCAATTTATTTAGGAAATTTATTAGAATTAGAGATCAATTTCTATCGAAAATGTTTAGGAACAAAAGATTCCTTTTTTGGGATTCTTTTTTTGTGAGCTAGAGAAAAATATTAGAATTTTTGATCAGTTTGCATAAGGAAGCCAAAGATCACATTCTAAAGAAAGTTTGTGGAAGTTAGCACCGTTAAAAATTTCTGCTTTAAAATCAAACTAAAATTTCCCTTATTTATTGTAAATTTTAGATGAACCGTTGAAACCTGTCTATTTGCCAGTATTCCTTACCAAAAAGGAACGTAAAAAATTACGTCGTCAGAACAGACGAGAAGCATGGAAGGAGGAACAAGAAAAAATACGTTTGGGTCTAGTACAACCACCGGAACCCAAATTACGTATATCGAATCTAATGCGTGTTTTGGGCACTGAAGCTGTACAAGATCCTACCAAAATCGAAGCTCATGTACGTGAACAAATGGCCAAGAGGCAAAAGGCTCATGAAGATGCTAACAATGCTAGAAAGTTAACGGCTGAACAGAAGAGTGAAAAGAAAATACGCAAAATTAAAGAAGACACTTCGTGCGGTGTGCACGTAAGTGTTTATCGTATACGAGATCTGCAGGATAATGCTAGTAAAAAGTTTAAAGTGGAAACAAATGCCAAACAGTTGCATATGACGGGTACGGTGGTTTTGTTTCGTGACTGTTGTGTTGTTGTTGTCGAAGGCGGGCCTAAACAGCAAAAGAAATACCGACGTCTCATGTTGCATCGCATTAAATGGGAGGAGGATATGGTTAAAGGTCCAGATGGCCAAGAAGTTCCTAATTCCTGTGTACTGGTCTGGGAGGGCACTAGTCAACGGCGACATTTTGGTGAAATTAAATTTAAAATTTTTCCCATGGAAAAAATGGCCAGAGAATTCTTTCAGAAACATCAGGTCGAACAATATTGGGATTTATCCTACTCTGGAGCTGTTTTGGAAGCTTCTACCGATGAGTAAATGTTATCACATGTGTTATTTCTAGAAACGAAATTCTTATCTTTAGGTCTATATTCAGGAAAATAAACTTTTCTTTATAAAAAAATAAAACAAATAAAAAGTTGATTTTTGGAAAATCTATACTAAAACTATTTTCTCATTTATTGTCAGTATCATTCATTTCTACTTCTTCATCAGCACTTTGCTGGACAGCAATATATTTCTTAACTTTATTAACCAAAACATGGCGTATAGTATCCAGCATTCTTTGATTAATAGCAAGTGAATGATCGCACAAACGTTCTAAAGTTTCGGGCAGAACATAACCCTTTTGAAAGAATTCTGATACTTGTCCCACAGCCGATAGACTAGCAGTTACCACTATGCCCTGCTCTTCAACGACAGTGCCATCTTTATCCTCGCAAGCTGAGAGTGCCAACAGTAAATCTTCCACATCAGCTAAAATATTATACAATAAAGCAATATGTTTATAACTTTAGTAATTTATCATTATATTACCAGTAGGATTAATAAATTCCTGCTGCTTTAGCAGGCACACGGTTGAGGCGGTTATCAGATCATAGGTTGGTATGCCTCCCTCAATTAAAGCAGCACCACAGCAATTAATGGCCGTACTTAAGGCACAACCATCATCATCTATGATTAAAACTTTTATTTCCAATTGAAAATTGGCAAATTCATGACGACATATTACCGGCTCCAAAGCCTTCTTCAAAGCCACACTCATGAAACTTCCTTTGCGTGCTATTACCTCGCTGTCGATGTTGGTAAATGGAGCATATTTAACACTGCATATAACTAACCCCAGGGTGCCACTAAAACATACATATATCAGTTATGAATTTTTCTCTAAAGAAATCTTATACGAGTTTTTGCCTTACCATCTATTATTCTGTTTGCTTATTTCTTTAGGTGGTTCCACTTGGGCCATTACCTTGGTATTGCCATATTCCATATAGGCGGAACCCTTAACATTTGATACTGCTCCCACTTTTAAAACTGCAATGGCTTTCATTGTTATAGAATTTATTGAAATCGTTAGTTACTCACATGTCGGTCTGGGTTCCAGTTCCAAAGTTTTTGGTTTAGGCAATCTATCAAATAATTCCTGTGGATCTTCTTTGGCCTTATAAATGCCAAATTTGATCTGCGATTCATTTCCCAGGGAATAGGACATTTTTATAAACTAAATTTAATTCAAAAATTTGTTGTTAAATTATAAATTTTCTATTTACTACTTCAGCGCAAAGTAAATTTATAAAGTAGACTCATTTGAACAGCTGACTATTTTTTTAAACTTGCTATTTGTGGACTTACTTGTCAAAAATGTTTATGTTGCCATATTTGCTTTCATTTTAACGCTTGCTTTTGTACAAATTTCTGAGTAATTTGTTGTATTTAATATGAAAAAGTGTATTTTAAGTGTATAATATTTTTAAAAATGTTCTAATTTTGAAAAAATAAAGAAAACTCTGTGACTTTTAATATAAATAACAACATATTTTTGGAAAGTACAACAATAATGCCATATTTTCCATTAATTATTGGTTCATTTTTGTAAACAAATTTTGACAAGTGATTATTTCGAACAAAAACAAATTGCCTGTGGTTTTTGTAGACGTTTGTTGTACAACAACTCGTGTCGCTACTTTATTAATTTACCTTGCTTCAGCGTGTTTTTTCAAATGTTTTATTGTTTATTTGTTAAAGAAGACACTGTTGGTTGTCAAAAGTTATCGATAATTTAGTGCTGCCAGGTGATTGTTTTTTAACTCAGAGATTTTATTGTGTTTTTCATTTCGTTTACAACTAACAAACTATAGTTACTTAGGTTCTAAACTAACTAAACTAACTAACTAACTAACTAACTAACTAACTAACTAACTAAACTAACTAACTAACTAACTAACGGAACTCACGAACTAACTAACTAACTAACTAACTACACTAACTAACTAACTAACTAACTAACTAACTAACTAACTAAACTAACTAACTAACTACTAACTAACTAACTAAACTAACTAACTAACTCAACTAACTAACGACACTAACTAACTAACTACGAACTACTAACTAACTAACTAACTAACTAACTAACTAACTAACTAACTAACTAACTAACTAACTAACTAACTAACTAACTAACTAACTAACTAACTAACTAACTAACTAACTAACTAACTAACTAACTAACTACTAACTAACTAACTAACTAACTAACTAACTAACTAACTAACTAACTAACTAACTAACTAACTAACTAACTAACTAACTAACTAACTAACTAACTAACTAACTAACTACTAACTAACTAACTAACTAACTAACTAACTACTAACTAACTAACTAACTAACTAACTAACTAACTACTAACTAACTAACTAACTACTAACTAACTAACTAACTAACTAACTAACTAACTAACTAACTAACTAACTAACTAACTAACTAACTAACTAACTAACTAACTAACTAACTAACTAACTACTAACTAACTAACTAACTAACTAACTAACTAACTAACTAACTAACTAACTAACTAACTAACTAACTAACTAACTAACTAACTAACTAACTAACTAACTAACTAACTAACTACTAACTAACTAAACTAACTAACTAACTAACTAACTAACTAACTAACTAACTAACTACTAACTAACTAACTAACTAACTAACTAACTAACTAACTAACTAACTAACTAACTAACTAACTAACTAACTAATAACTAACTAACGAACTACTACTACTAACTAACTAACTACTAACTAACTACTAACTAACTAACTAACTAACTAACTAACTAACTAACTAACTAACTAACTAACTAACTAACTAACTAACTAACTAACTAACTAACTAACTAACTACTAACTAACTATCTAGCTAACTAACTAACTAACTAACTAAAGTAGATTATCGAAAATTTTGACTTCCGTTTAAAGGTTAACATTAACCAAACATTAATTATCTGGCAACACTATAGCTTTTGGAACTCACGTCACTTTTTTATGGAATAATTTTTATTTTAAACCCACTGTAAAGCAAAACACGGGAATTTTAACGCAAAAGAAAAATATAAATTGTGTAAGCATTAGAAATTTTAGCATTTTAAAAGAAATAATAAAAGAATTATAATGCAGAAATCACAACTTTTAGCCGAGTACAATACGGTGGAAAAAATGAGCGAACCATGGCCCGAAGATGCTACTCTCTATCAGCCCTATGAGGCTGAACAAATTCTATTGCCAGAAAATGCCAGTTGTCTGGCTGTAAAGGCGTACCTCAAAATGTGTAACCTGCCCTGCGAAGTAAGATCGTGTGCCAACGCTGAGTTTATGTCTCCCGGTGGTCGAATGACGAAGTTGCCTGTTTTGCGTGCAGGGGCCTTTGTCTTTGCCGAATTTGAACCTATAGTCAATTTTGTAGAGCACAAAACTGAAGCTATTGGTCAGTGGTTAGATGAAGACGAAAAAGATGAAATGCGTACTTATGTCTCATTGACTGAGCACATCTTCACCATGGCTGAATTGTATGTAAGTTTTGTAGTTGACCGTGTTTATGAGGATATTACAGCACCCCGTAATGGCTGCGTGTTCCCCTGGCCATTAAATAAAATGCAAAACTTCTCGAAGAGGCGTCAAGCTAAGAAGCTCTTAAAAGTTTACCAATGGGATGATATGACCATAGAGGATGTCATCGAAAAGGTTAAGAAGTGTTGTGATACATTACAAATGAAATTACAAGAAACCCAAGGACCCTATTTCTATGGTGAACAACCCTGTGAATTGGATGCTATTGTTTTTGGACATTTATTTTCAGTGCTTACCATCAATCTACCCAATATGGCTTTGGCTCAAACGGTCCAACAATTTAAACCTCTAGTGCAATTTTGTCGTTTTATAGATGATAAATATTTCCAAATGAAACCATTGTAAAATATTTAAATGATATTTTATTGTTTTTGTTAGTGTGTTTTCTTTCTTGTCTCAGTCAATCCTAATAATAATAATGAACACAGCATGTCCTGCTGTTGGTTTATTATTGATTATTATATTTTACTAGTTTTTTTGTTAATAAAAAGAACAAATTGTATTTTTAAAATAAGAAAAAAAATTGATTTATAGTATTTGTTACCAACATGATGGTGAGTAATATAGTTCCATATCATGTTCTAATGATTTCTAGAGTTATTTTTGTTACAGTTCTGCTATTGTTTGAAGTTCTTCTGAGGATGAAAGTCCGTATATACTGATATCACTGAGATGAATTTAATTGACCGATGAAGATTCCAATCGTTCCTGATCGAAGATGTAATTATTGTAGAAGAGAATTTATCACGAATTCTTTACAAAATTAAGAATAAAAATTTCTTCATTAATTTTAATATAAATTCTCCAAATATTCTTTAAAAACTGGAAACTAATTGAAAATGCTCTATAAATTAAGAATTCATCATTGATTATCGAATATTTTCAACATTACTTTCCTATAGAATTCTCCATGTATTGAAAATGAATCGGATATTTTTCGTAAATTCAAAAACTATTTAAATTCTTTAAATTTAAATTCTTTACAAGTCGCGCGATTTGTGTTTTACTAAAATTACACACTCCTATCGCTTTGGTCAAACGTTCTAGTTACCCAAACATTAAATACCTTTCAATTTGTCCCTCTTGCAATATGATTTTCAAAGCATTACCCACATATTTTTCATTTCCATAAACATGGGCACAATCTATAAGGCGATAAACAATTTTAAAAGCATATTTAACTGCCTCTTTAGCTTGATCTTCTAAACTCTTGAAAGAAATTATACAAATTACAAAATGTTTAAAGTTTTAATAAAACTAACTCCCCATGTTCCAAAACCAAATGCTGGAATTTGTAGACCATTATTTAAGCTAATTTTCAATAATTTAACTGATGATGTTTGTAACATACAACGTCCTAGACCCACCTTAAAGTATACCAATCGGCTTAGAATCGTTTTCTGAGTCGATTAAGCTATGTCCGTCAGTCCGTCCGTCTGGCTGGCTGGCTGTCCATGTAAACCTTGTGCGCAAGGTACAGTTCGCAATTTTCAAGATAATTGGATGAAATTTGGCACGCACGTTTTATTTGACCCAAGGACGAAGCCTATTGAAAATGGTTAAAATCGGTCCATTATTTCACCTAGCCCCCAGAGAACAGAACCCCCCGAAAAGGGCTTCTGAGCTCATAATTATGTTAAATATACAGATATATCAATAAAATACTGCACAACTAAGTTTTATAGAAGTCTTGATGACCCTGCCAAATTTCATAAAGATCGGGCCCCATTTGACCCTAGCTCCCATACAAAGTCCCCTTCAGAAAATTTCTTGAATGTCCCAAATTAACTTATAAACACAAATATCGCGATGAAATTCAGCACAATAAAATATTATGTAAATATAAATATATTCACAAAATTTTAACGGGCTTGGTCCATATTTGCCCATAGCCCCCATATAAAGCCTTTTTCATAAAATTAGTTTTTCATCCATAAATTGCTTAAATGTATCGGAACAAGGGAATATTGAAGATAAATGCTTTATTATGTATATGTATATAAATCACATTTAATATTCATAACTGGTGTAGAGTATCATATCGTCGGCCACGCCCGACTATACTTTCTTACTTTTTTATAATTGGACTTACTTAGTCATTTGTATTGCCCTTAAATGTACACATCTTCGGTACGAGATCTTTTGCAAATATTTTGGAATGATTTGTTTAAATAATCAATAAATAAAATATTTTATTGCAAATAATACAGATTTCGCAAAAACAATTTTTTTATATTTTTAAAAAATAAATTTTATCAATTTTTCAAAACGCATTCCCCAAACATTAATTTCGACCAGTAATTCTTAAAGCCTTCGATAATAAAATTTATAAAGAATTTGATAGTAAAATGTATAAATATTCCCAATATATAAAAAAAAATCGGATAATGATTGAAAAATTCTCTATTTACATCGAATTTTTAATGACCACTATTTTATGGTGAATTTTGTAATAAGTTCTGACTATAGTCAAGACTTTTGTCTGGACTATAATCTTGACTATAGATTTCACTATAGTTTTGGTATATTAGTCCTTGAACTATAATTTTGTATATGGTCCTCGATTATAGTTTCGTTTATAGTTTTGACTATAATTTAGGACTATAGTTTTGGGCTAAATTCTTGGAACTGCTGAGTAGAATCTGTACTATAGTCTATAACGAAAGTGTAGACTGTTAGCCTGTGCTAATCTATCGATCTATCTATCTATCTATATCTATTATCTATCCTATCTATCTATCTATCTATCTAATCTATCTACTATCTATCTATCTATCTATCTATCTATCTATCTAGCTATCTAGCTATCTATCTATCTAATCTATCTAGCTATCTATCTATTATCTATCTATCGATCTATCTATCTATCTATCTATCTATCTATCTATCTATCTATCTATCGATCTATCTATCTATCTATCTATCTATCTATCTATCTATCTATCTATCTATCTATCTATCTATCTATCTATCTATCTATCTATCTATCTATCTATCTATCTATCTATCTATCTATCTATCTATCTATCTATCTATATAGGATTATATTCTAATGTTTATATAAATCCCAGTCAGTTTGATAAATTTGTTTTTATGCAAAATTCAAATATATTAAAATAATTTAAAAGACGAATTTCCTTTTCCTGTTTTACCACATTTTCAATTAATTATTCTTTTTACAATACAACTCTGTTTTAAAAAGGCTGTCAATTAGTGCTAAAAAATGACAACCAAAAAGCTTTTTTTTTAACTCGTTGACAAAAAAAAAACACAAATTCGGCTATAAAAACACAAACAGCTGTTGAGAGAGCTTCACTTTTTCATAATTTGCCGGTGAATTTGTGTGCCAAACGTCACACATCTCTTAATTCAGTGATTAATAAAGAAAATTAAGGAAAAAACCTTATCTGTAATAGTTATTTAAACTATTAACAATAATTAATTTTATAAAAAACAAGTGTTTTGTGTAAATAGAACAAATTCAATTGAACAAAATGGTGAATGTACCAACTATAACTTTGAACAGTGGACACCAAATGCCTGTTTTGGGTTTGGGAACATGGGGTGTAAGTATTGAAATCTAATTAAAGAAACTATTGAAGAAATTTAGCAAAATCATGTTATTTGTTGTAATATAGCAGATAAAATTAGCAAGTTTCAAAATTGATGGCATTGGTTAAAGGGGAAAGAATATTAATAATTCTTATATCATTTATAGAATGAAAGTTATTTTCTAATATTTCTAGTTTTATTTCAATTAATTATGCAAATTTAGTTTATTTTAGTATTCTTATAGTGTATAAATTTTAAATTGCATATTGCATTCAAGGTCACAATGGGTAGGGAACACAAAGAATTCTATATCGTAATATTTATTTAAAAAGCTGCCAGATGTTGTAATGTTTTTGTAATAGGAAAAAAAAGGGAGCAGGCAGATAGAGAGGTAGGTTGTGTTTGAAATCGATGAGGAAGTTTTTTTTTCTTTTGCGAATCTAGAATATTCATAAATTTGTATTGGTATTAGTAGCTATGAGATAGTGTTATATTAGTTTTATGAAGACAGTAGAGTTAGACTAATAAATTAAATGTGGTTTAGTGGTAAATCTTGAAGATTTTCTTTAATAAAAATTAAAAAAATATAGTATATGTGAATTTCTAAAGTTCAATAGATTCGATATCCTAATCTTGACTATATTGTGTACTGTAGTATGTATAAAAGTATTGAACAGTCTGTACTATATTCTTGTCGAAAGTCTGTACAATAGTCTTGACTAAAGTCTGTACAATAGTCTTGACTATTGTTTGTACTACAGTCTGCTCTATAGTCTGTACTGTAGTCTTGACTATAGTCTGTACTGTAGTATTAACTATAGACTTTACTATTGTCTGTACTATAGTCTTGACTATAGTTTGTACTGTAGTCTTGACTGTAGTCTATATTATAGTCTTGACTATAGTCTTGATTATAGTCTGTACTATAGTAATGACTATAGGTTGTACTATTGTTTAGACTATAGTCTGTTTTAAAGATTTGAAGTTAAAATTCATTCTTTAAAGTTTGCTAAACATATATAATTTCACCATAAATACTATCAAAGTAATAAATTTAGATGCTCCCATTAAAAAAAAAATATATACATATATATTTACAATGATTAAACCCCCATTAACTTAACATTCAATAAAGCCTATCACCTAAAACAGTTTTATATTTCTAAAATACTAAAATTGTTTTCTTCGTCATTACTCTTATCAGCTATAATTTATTATTGCGATTATTTAATCAGCTAGAGTAGCGCTGTTTTTACAATTCCTGTTGATAAAACAAATGGCAATTTATTAGTGAAAAAAGAAAAATTCGCATCCAATGGCCAAGTGTTTAAGTTACAATAAATACGTAAAAATATTCCATTAAATACTAATAAAATGTAATAAAACACAAATTGTTGACCCTCTACAGCAGTGATAACAATAAGTAAATTATTCGCTTAATTGGTTTCATTTTAACATAATTAATTATTAGTAAATACAAATCAAATTATGTACAATACATACATTTATTTTTAAATATATACGGCAACAGTAAACTAAACAATTAAAATAACATTTAAAATGTTAGAATTTATTAGGGCTTGGAAACAAATTGTTATGGTCCGAATTATTAAATTTAATTACTGCCTGGACAGAGATAAAAATGTCTAATTTATTTGGTGTTTTGTCGGAAGATTTATGTAGCAGATTAAAGGGTTTAATTTTTTAGTTGTTGTTGCTTTTATAAATAGACTGTTTTTTTAATTAAGTTATTTTAATCTAATGGGTTTTGTCTGTTTCTCTATGTCTGTCTTTCTGTCTGCTAACAATTTTGTTTATAATTAAAGTTTTATTTAAAATACATATCTAGGCTTTTTTGTTATTGTTTGAAAAAAAGTTTATTGACTATTTGCGATAAGATTAGGAATTTAACAAACAATTTCTAGTTCAACTAGTTCTAATCTTAAATGTTAGAAAACAGGATTACATGTTTGAAGTCAAAGGTAGCGTTTGTTTTTGATCACGTATAGTTAGAATGTTATTTCTAGTTTTGGACTGTCTGGTTTTCAAATCTGTTTTTTTGATGTGTTGAAGTCTAACTCTTTGATTTATTATCTTGTGAAAAGTATTTAGAGAATGAATTTGCATTTTGTTGTAGAGATTTACTTTGGACTGGACCTTTATATAACGGACTAGTTTTAATCTTCGTTTATTTTTGATCACGTACATATAGTTAGATTGTTATTGTATTTGTACTATCAGGACTTATTGATTTCTTATCTCATCGAAAAGTATTTGCGAAATGAATTGCAACTTCTGAAAATTCTAGAAAAGTTATAAATTAACTTTAGACTTTAGAAATAGATAATTACGAACAGTTTTTAAAACTTATAGTCATCGTAAGAACAATTTATCAAATTGATTCTTTGATTTCTTATCTCAATTGAAAGTATTTTCGCAATGAATTGCGTTTTTGTAGTTTTAGGTGAATATTGGAGTAGGACCTTTGAAAAATAGACTAAACATGACAATAGAATCATTGGAGTCAAAGATAGCGTTAATTTTTGATCACGTATCGTTAGAATGCTTTAGGACTGTTTGGTTTTGAAATGTTTATTATTGACTAAAGTCTTACTCTTTGATTTCTTATCTCAGCGAAAAGTATTTGCGAAATGAATTCGCATTTTTTGTATCTTTAGGTGTAGCTATTGCTTCAAATTCTAGAAACGTTATAGATTTATTTAAGACTTTCGGAATAGATAATAATCAACCTTTATGTATGAAAAATCATTGTCATTATTTGAACAATTAATTAAGCAAATTTCGATTTATTACCAATCTCAATGATTCCTTTCATATTGAATTATTGGTCTCAAATTTATTAATAGCTTGTTTTAGATTTTAGTTGAAACAACACCCTCCCCTTCCTTACCTTTCCCTAACTAATGTTTTCTGTTTTTGCCAAAGCATCATTCTTTTTAGTAATTACCGGCTTAATTTCTTATATATTTTAAGTTTTGAGTAACAGTAGAAAGCTCTGCAAACTGACAGTGGTCCAAGCTGTATATTAGATCAGCTGTATAAAGAATTGAGAAGTGTAATGTATCCACAACAATTGGATTTCTTCTCCGGAATGACCCGATTTATAACAGGTTAAAGAACTTCCGACAACTAAGAATCTTTTATGATCTTTTCTTGGCCAAGAAAGTAAAGATGGCTCTTAATTGAATTACATACAATCCTATAGTGCAAAACAGAGGCAGTCTTCTTCACTTTTTAGTTAGTTAGATAGTAAGTTAGTTCGTTAGTTAGTTAGCTAGTTAGTTAGTTACTTAGTTAGTTACTTAGTTAGTTGGTTAGTTAGTTAGTTAGTTAGTTAGTTAGTTAGTTAGTTAGTTAGTTAATTAGTTAGTTAGTTAGTTAGTTAGTTAGTTAGTTAGTTAGTTAGTTAGTTAGTTAGTTAGTTAGTTAGTTAGTTAGTTAGTTAGTTAGTTAGTTAGTTAGTTAGTTAGTTAGTTAGTTAGTTAGTTAGTTAGTTAGTTAGTTAGTTAGTTAGTTAGTTAGTTAGTTAGTTAGTTAGTTAGTTAGTTAGTTAGTTAGTTAGTTAGTTAGTTAGTTAGTTAGTTAGTTAGTTAGTTAGTTAGTTAGTTAGTTAGTTAGTTAGTTAGTTAGTTAGTTAGTTAGTTAGTTAGTTAGTTAGTTAGTTAGTTAGTTAGTTAGTTAGTTAGTTAGTTAGTTAGTTAGTTAGTTAGTTAGTTAGTTAGTTAGTTAGTTAGTTAGTTAGTTAGTTAGTTAGTTAGTTAGTTAGTTAGTTATTAGAAATACACCTAGGCATATATCGCGTCTGCTGTACGCTCCTTTACCAGTGCCTCAGGTGGGTATTGAGCTCATGACTTCCGGTCTATCAGACTAGAACACTAACCATTAAGCTACCGGTGGCCACACAGTTTACAGGATCAATGACATTTCTTCAAAGTTGTCAACTTTAAAACTTATTCAGATGAAACTTTATGGAGCCGATAAACGTTCTATGAAACGGTTTTGGTATCTATTCTTTAAATTATGATTTCGTTAGTATTTGCCATCCTCGGAACTTTACAACAGTTCTAAAATACTTCTTTTTTTAGCGTTTTTTGCTGCGTATGTTATCCAAAAAGGGGGAACATGCGCCATAGGGCAACTTCTGCTTATACTGATTAAGTCAAAAGTCACCTAATAGGACTCTTTCTAGGCTTTATTCCCTTAAGTAAAATAATTAAGAAAGTTTTTAAAAATATATTTTGTGGGTTTTATTAAAGAACGTATAAAAAAGGTGGTACTTTTTCCCCCAAGTGGAAAGTATTTGCATAGATCTCACCTAGAGTGGAAAAATTTATCTTTTTCCATGATCTGTCATTCGAATATTAAGTTATTGAAAACTATATAGTCAATAAATCTACAAATGATTAGTTTAACATAGTTTTTTGTACTTTTTTTTTTAAGTTTTACTTTAATTTTAATGATTTACCTTTACTTTAAGAAATGATTATATTTTTTTTTAAACAAAGCAATAAAAAATTGTGTGAAAAATCTCCATAAAAATTAGTAGTTTTAATTATCAAGTGTTACAATTTCCACTTCAGTTACAGTATTAATTTTCACACAACAATAATTAATATGAACTTTTAGTCTTAACATTTACAACAAATTGTGAAATTCTATATAAAATATTACATAGTATGTAATTCATACATAACATACAAAACTTCAATCTTCAACAACATTATGAAATTTATAATAAACGATTATTTAATTTATTTTTCTATTTGTTTCTACTATAGAGTCCCAAGGGTGAAGTAGCCCAAGCTGTTAAAGATGCCATTGATATTGGTTATCGTCATATCGATTGTGCTCATGTTTATCAAAATGAACATGAAGTGGGCGAAGGTATTGAGGCTAAAATTAATGAAGGTGTTGTTAAACGGTAAGTACCTTTAATAAACTCTTATTAATAAGATTATATAAAACAATTATTACAGATAAAAACTAATTAATTTAATTTTATTGCCTTTTATTGTTTTACAGTGAAGACTTATTCGTTACCAGCAAATTATGGAATACCTTCCATCGTCCCGATTTAGTACGTGGTGCCTGTGAGACTACTTTGAAGAATTTGAAATTGTCTTACATTGATATGTACTTGATTCACTGGCCTATGGGCTATAAGGAGGGGGATGATTTATTCCCTGTCGATGAGGCTGGCAAAACCGCCTATTCCGATGTTGATTATGTTGACACCTGGAAGGAAATGGAAAAGCTAGTTAAGGATGGTTTGGTTAAATCCATTGGTATTTCTAATTTCAATAAGAAACAAATTGAACGTGTCTTGGCTGCCGCCACCATACCTCCAGCCACCAATCAAATTGAATGTCATCCTTATTTGAACCAAAAGAAATTAATGGAATTCTGCAAATCGAAAAATATTGCTATTACCGCCTACAGTCCCTTGGGTTCACCCAACCGTCCCTGGGCCAAGGCTGGTGATCCCGTTTTGATGGAAGATCCTAAGGTAAAAAAAGAAAACATTCTTTAAATTTTGTAAAAAAAATAAATTTTCATTCCATTTCTAGATCGTGGCTATTGCTGAGAAATACCAAAAGACCCCTGCCCAAATTTTGATCCGCTATCAATTACAACGCGGAAATATTGTTATTCCCAAATCTGTTACCAAGAGCCGCATTGCTTCTAACTTTGATGTTTTCGGTTTTGAATTATCGGCTGAAGATATTAACACCATTGATAGCTTCGATTGCAATGGCCGTTTTGTACCTATCCTCTCGTAAGTTTTTCTTTTGTAGTATTATTTTTATTTACTAATTATAAAATTATTATTTATTAAAACTTTATTTATATATAAATTTTATTTCTGAAAATAGTGAAGCTGGTGCTCATCCTCATTATCCTTTTCATGATGAGTATTAAATGCTGGTTTTTGATTAATAGAAAAAAGTTTGGTAAACCATACAATAAAACTTTTTCTAAATTTTGTTGAAATAGTGCTTGAATTAGAGATAGAATTTGTTAAATATTTCCTTTTGTTACTAACATGGAATTGTGTTCATTCAAAATCAGTAGTTGTAGTTGTTATTTCGCAAATATCTTTATAATTTCCATAAAATTGATATAAAACAAAATTCTGTAACCTTTTTTGTGTTATACACAAACATCTCTATAGAAAAGAGTGTTATGCAGAAAATTTTCTATATAAAATACTTTTATACACAACATTTTCTATAGGAAATACTGTTATACACAAAATTTTTTATAGAAAATACTGTTTATACAAAATTTTCTATGGAAAATACTGTTATACGAAATATTTTCTATAGAAAATACTGTTTTGCACAAAATCTTCTATAGAAAATACTGTTATACACAAAAATTTCTATAGAAAATAGTGTTATACACATAATTTTCTATAGAAAATACTGTTATACACAAAATTTTCTATATAAGATATGTACACATTTTGATGTAGAAAATTTTCTATAAAAAAGCAGTTATAAATTTTCTTTAGATAATATTGTTATACTTACAATTTTCTATAGAAGATACTGTCATATACAAATTTCTATAGAAAATAGAGCTATATACAAAATTTTCAATAGAAAATACTGTTATATACAAAATCTTCTATGAAAAATACTGTTATACGCAATATTTTCTATAGAAATACTGTTATACACAAATATTTTTATAGAAAATACATATATACACAAAATTTTCTATAGAAAATACTGTAGAACACAAAATTTTCTATGGAAAATACTGTTATACACAATATTTTCTATATAAAATACTGTTATACACAGAATTTTCTATGGAAAAAACTGTTATACGAAAATTTTCAATAGAAAATATACAAAATTTTCTATAGAAAGTAGTGTTATACACAAAATTTTCACTGTTATACACCAAATTTTCAATAGAAAATACTGTTATACACAAAATTTTCTTTAGATAATACTTTTTACACACAATTTTCTGTAGAAAATACTGTTATACACAAAATTTTCTATGGAAAAAACTGTTATACACAACATTTTATATAGAAAATATATACACATTTTGATATAGAAAATTTTCTATAAAAAAGCTGTTATACACAAAATTTTTTGTAGATAATATTGTTATACTCACAATTTTCTATAGAAGATACTGTCATATACAAAATTTTCTATAGAAAATACTGTTATACACAAAATTGTCTGTGGAAAATACTGTTATACACAAAATTGTCTATAGAAAATACTGTTATACACAAAATTTTCTATAGAAAATAGGGCTATACACAAAATTGTCTATGGAAAATACTGTTATAGACAAAATTTTCCATTAAAAATACTGTTTATACAAACTTTTCTATGGAAAATACTGTTATACATACATAAAATTTTATTTAAAAAATACTGTTATAAACAAATATTTCTATAGAAAATAGTGTTATATACAACATTTTCTACAGAAAATACTGTTATATACAAAATTTTCTATAGAAAATACTGTTATACGCAAAAATTTCTATAGAAAATAGTGCTATATACAAAATTTTCAATAGAAAATACTGTTATACACAAAATTTTCTATAGAAAATTCTATTATACACAAAATTTTCTATAGAAAATACTGCTATACACAAAATTTTCAATAAAAAATACTGTTATATACAAAATCTTCTATGAAAAATACTGTTATACACAATATTTTCTATATAAAATACTGTTATACACAAAATTTTCTATGGAAAAAACTGTTATACAAAAATTTTCAATAGAAAATATACAAAATTTTCTATAGAAAGTAGTGTTATACACAAAATTTTCACTGTTATACACCAAATTTTCAATAGAAAATACTGTTATACACAAAATTTTCTATAGATAATACTTTTTCACCACAATTTTCTGTAGAAAATACTGTTATACACAAAATTTTCTATGGAAAATACTGTTATACACATTATTTTCTATAGAAAAAACTGTTATACACAAAATTGTCTGTGGAAAATACTGTTATACACAAAATTGTCTATAGAAAATACTGTTATACACAAAATTTTCTATAGAAAATAGGGCTATACACAAAATTGTCTATGGAAAATACTGTTATAGACAAAATTATCTATAGAAAATACAGCTACACACAAAATTTTCCATTAAAAATACTGTTTATACAAAATTTTCTATGGAAAATACTGTTATACGCAATATTTTCTATGGAAAATACTGTTATACATAAAATTTTATATAGAAAATACTGTTATAATCAAAGATTTCTATAGAAAATAGTGTTATATACAAAATTTTCTACAGAAAATACTGTTATATACAAAATTTTCTATAGAAAATACTGGTATACACAAAATTTTCTATAGAAAATTCTATTATACACAAAATTTTCTATAGAAAATTCTATTATACACAAAATTTTCTATAGAAAATACTGCTATTCACAAAATTTTCAATAAAAAATACTGTTATATACAAAATCTTCTATGAAAAATACTGTTATACGCAATATTTTCTATAAAAATACTGTTATACACAAAATTTTCTATAGAAAATACTTTTATACACAAAATTTTCTATAGAAAATTCTTTTATACACAAAATTTTCTATAGAAAATACTGTTATACACAAAATTTTCTATAGAAAATACTGTTATACACAAAATTTTCTATGGAAAATACTGTTATACACAATATTTTCTATATAAAATACTGTTATACACAAAATTTTCTATGGAAAAAACTGTTATACAAAAATTTTCAATAGAAAATATAAAAAAATTTTCTATAGAAAGTAGTGTTATACACAAAATTTTCACTGTTATACACCAAATTTTCAATAGAAAATACTGTTATACACAAAATTTTCTATAGATAATACTTTTTACACACAATTTTCTGTAGAAAATACTGTTATACACAAAATTTTCTATGGAAAATACTGTTATACACATTATTTTCTATAGAAAATACTGTTATACGCAAAATTGTCTATAGAAAATAGTGTTATATACAAAATTTTCAATAGAAAATACTGTTATACACAAAATTTTCTATAGAAAGTAGTGTTATACACAAAATTTTCACTGTTATACACCAAATTTTCAATAGAAAATACTGTTATACACCAAATTTTCTATAGAAAATAGTGTTATACATAAGAATTCTCTATAGAAAATATAATACTGTTAAAAACAAACTGTTCTATGAAAAATACTTTTATACACAAAATTTTCTATGGAAAATACTGTTATACATATAAATTTCTTTAGAAAATACTTTTATAAAAAAATTTGTGGAAAAACTGTTATACAAAAATTTTCAATCGAAAATATACAAAATTTTCTATAGAAAGTAGTGTTATACACAAAATTTTCAATGTTATACACCAAATTTTCAATAGTAAATACAGTTATACACAAAATTTTCTATGGAAAATACTGTTATACACATTATTTTCTATAGAAAATACTGTTATACGTAAAATTTTCTATAGAAAATAGTGTTATATACAAAATTTTTAATAGAAAATACAATAGAAAATACTGTTATACACAAAATTTTCACTGTTATACACCAAATTTTCAATAGAAAATACTGTTATACACCAAATTTTCTATAGAAAATAGTGTTATACATAAAAATTCTCTATAAAAAATATAATACTGTTAAACACAAAATGTTCTATGAAAAATACTTTTATACACAAAATTTTCTATGGAGAATACTGTTATACACAAAATTTTCTTTTGAAAATACTTTTATAAAAAAAAAAATTTATGGAAAATACTGTTATACACAAAATTTTCTACAGAAAATACTATTTATTATATACAAAATTTTCTATAGAAAATACACAAAATTTTTTATTTAAAATACTGTTATACACAATATTTTCTCTAGGAAGTATTGTTATACACTGAGTTTTCTATAGGAAAAACAGTTATACACAAAATTTTTTATAGAAAATATTCAACAACAATAATTCTTAATCCTAAAAAAACTATGTAATCTTCCTTGATATTAGCCATTCTTACATAAATCGAATGTTAAAGTTTATGTATAAATATTAATATTACCAATAGTATAATTAAAATGTTACCCTCGAGCCTTGTGTTTAATTATTTAACATTTTATAACAGTATTATTTAATTAGTTTTTCTCCCGAATTAATTTATTGTTATGTTTCAAAATCTATTTAAATTTATTTAATTACAATTATATTTTTCTTTTTCTCTCCCTTTAGCGCTGCTGGTCATCCTTATCATCCCTTTGAAAATGATGAATACTAAAACGTATGCCAGTCCTTTATAATCTACCACCTACTAATTTTGCGCTATATTTGTTCAGGCGTTATGCAGGCACAATTTAAAAACGCTGAATTTTTTTTTTGTAAATCTATTAATTAAATAAATAATAGTTTGTAGTTTGTAACATCAATTAGAAATGAGTATTTTATAAAAATATACATTTTAAAATAGAAAAAAAAAAACAATAATAATAATTCGTTGTTTTGTATTTTTAAAAGTTAAAACATTCTCTATACAAAATTTTAGGAAGATCAGTCCATAATACATATTCTTAAATTTTATAACGATCCGTACATAATTGAAATTCGACACACAAAAGTTATTTTTGGAACCAAAACCTATATGTATGAAATTTAGTTTTTAAAGTGATCTGTGATCACTACTTATTGTATATATGATCTTTAAATAGTGTGATCCATTATATTTCCAACTTAAAATCGGTTGTAGGTCCTTAAAAATAGGATTTTTTTGTATAATGGAGGAGGGGAAAAATTCCCAGAGGCTTTTATGCAGGATATAACTTTTTGTAAACCAACAAGATCAGTGATTGATCACTTATTAAATATATGAAAAAGTCGTTAAAATTTTATACAACTATTACGATAAGAAGTTCTTGTTAATATCCAATTCCACGAATTCTTAAGGAACGATTAAAGTACGATCTTAAGATTCATTTCGAAATACTAGATCATAACTTATTTCAATTCTTAACTTATCAATTATCCAAAAAAAAACTTAAAATTTTCAATTTTGTTTAAAAGTTTTTTTTTTTTTCACATTTTACACATTACAATAATGAAGATCAATAGTTTATTTTTTTTGCAAGATCACTGCACTATACGAGTATTTCTCACTTTTAGGGCTTCTCAGAAAGTTCACACTCTTTGAAAGTCCCACTCATTGCACTCTCAAACGAAATGTTAATGACATTAACTTTGCTATTTGATTGTTATACCAAAGTTGAGTATAGACAGGAAGCCATATGAGTACAAATTCATTGATCATTTCTTTAAACAAATTTTGTGAAATATTTTTAAAATTATGCACTTGTATATAGTTTTTGTAGATTTATTTCAATTAAAAGCACTGATTTCGAATGGTGCTAGAAATTTTGTGTATTTGAAATGTAATAAAAGATTTTATGGGAAAAAAATAATTTATTTTCAAATATTTTCTTTAGCTCATCTATGCACCAACCGATCTCAGTTCTTTAAAATTGAATTTTCAAATTTAAAAGTTTTTATTCTTGTAGAATTTTTGTTTAAAAGTTGCACTTTATTTAAATAATCCTTTGTTATGTTAATATAATCCTTTTATTGGTTTTATAGGTAGAATATCCTTAAATTATTCCAGTTCGATAGGTGTGTGTTTTTTTTTTCTTAGAAGTAGCAGACAGATTTGATGTCATGTTTATAGCTCTGGCATTTGTCAACTAATTGTTGTAAATTTAAAACCTCAGCTTAAATGTTGAAAACCTGTTACAGCTGAGAAAACTTTTACAAAAGATTTACATTCTACTTTTATAGTTTCCTATACCTCGAAGTAAAAAAGGTAAAAATTACAAAAAAAGAAAGAAAGAAAAAAACAACAAGTCTTGTGTTTATGGCCGTAATATTATATTTAGATTAAATTTTTTTTTTTTTTGTAAAGCAAATATCATAATAACAAACATTTGATGAACATCGTCATGATCATCAGCAACTGTCTTGTCACTGTACTGTAAGTATGTACTTGTATTACATTTATTACTGTTGTTGTTATTTACTCTTTGATCCTTATTTGTTATTGTAGTAACGGTTTTGTGAATAAAGCAAATAAATCAAAATCTAGTTGCCAGATGGCTTATGTTAGTAACTTGACTTGAGTTAAGAAACGAAACCATGTGGCAACATTAACTAAATAAAAAAAACAACAGTTGTGTGCATTATTGTTAATATTTGGGGCCATCTAGAAAACAAATTTCTTAAAATTGTTCAGTAAAAATTTGCTATATTCTGGATCTATGAGCAGGAAACCGCTATAACATTTCGTAAGCCAAAGTAAGGGATGAAAATTTGTATAAGGGAAATTGTGCAGGGATGGAACAAGATACAAAAATGTAGCCAAGAGACCTTGATCGCTGCATATCCAGAATGAAAAATGGGTCCACTACGATAAGCCGAAGAGTTAGAGAAGGTATCTGAAGCCCGGCCAAATCGACACCAAAGTCAAATATTTATCGAGAAGTTTAGATTCACTCGCCTTATAGTCCAGAACTTGACCTGTCCTATTGCTATTTGTTTCGATCGAAGCAGAGCTCTGTTACTGCTAAACGATTCACTTCCGAATATGATAGTAGTTTGGCGTATGTTGCCAGAAAAAAATATTTCAAAACAAAATAAAAATTTTTGAAAAAATTCCACATTTTTAAGTTATAATAAACTAAAGTCCATAAAATTTAACGGGGTATCACTTATGTACATGTGGCCAAGACGAACACGTAGACTGATTTTGTCCATTTTCAATACCAAAGAATTCTTAGCTTTCGGACCACATGAAGCTTTTGAAAAAGACTGACTGACGAAGAGTTTTATGTATTTTTTTTGTCAAAAAATCTAACATATTTCGAAGTTATTTTTCAGAAATCTAATGCTGCAGTTCTTTAGAAACATTTTTCACAAAGAAACTAAACAAACATAAACTTTTTGTTTGCATACTTTTAGGCTTAACTTATTTAACCCTCTCAGCCAGATCAGATTTGGAAAACATAGTACTTTAATATTTATTCAGTACTTTTTGATAATGGAATATATCGCGGTATACCCCGACATATAGTAAATTCTATATTGTAGCCTACAGTTTGTCTAGTCTATAGTCTAGTCTATAGTGTAGTCTATAGTCTAGTCTATAGACTAGACTATAGTCTATAGTCTAGTCTATAGTCTAGTCTATAGTCTAGTCTATAGTCTAGTCTATAGTCTAGTCTATAGTCTAGTCTATAGTCTAGTCTATAGTCTAGTCTATAGTCTAGTCTATAGTCTAGTCTATAGTATAGTCTATAGTCTAGTCTATAGTCTAGTCTATAGTCTAGTCTATAGTCTAGTCTATAGTCTAGTCTATAGTCTAGTCTAGTCTAGTCTATAGTCTAGTCTATAGTCTAGTCTATAGTCTAGTCTATAGTCTAGTCTATAGTCTAGTCTATAGTCTAGTCTATAGTCTAGTCTATAGTCTAGTCTATAGTCTAGTCTATAGTCTAGTCTATAGTCTAGTCTATAGTCTAGTCTATAGTCTAGTCTATAGTCTAGTCTATAGTCTAGTCTATAGTCTAGTCTATAGTCTAGTCTATAGTCTAGTCTATAGTCTAGTCTATAGTCTAGTCTATAGTCTAGTCTATAGTCTATAGTCTATAGTCTAGTCTATAGTCTAGTCTATAGTCTAGTCTATAGTCTAGTCTATAGTCTAGTCTAGTCTATGTCTAGTCTATAGTCTAGTCTATAGTCTAGTCTATAGTCTAGTCTATAGTCTAGTCTATAGTCTAGTCTATAGTCTAGTCTATAGTCTAGTCTATAGTCTAGTCTAGAGTATAGTCTATAGTCCAGTCTAGTCTATGGTCTAGTCTAGTCTATAGTCCAGTCTAGTCTATAGTCTAGTCTATAGTCTAGTCTATAGTCTAGTCTATAGTCTATTCTATCGTCTAGTCTATAGTCTAGTCTATAGTCTAGTCTATAGTCTAGTCTATAATCTAGTCTATAGTCTAGTCTATAGTCTAGACTATAATCTAGTCTGTAGTCTAGTCTATAGTCTAGTATAGTCTAGTCTATAGTCTAGTCTATAGTCTAGTCTATAGCCTAGTCTCGAGTCTAGTCTATAGTCTAGTCTATAGTCTAGTCTATAGTCTAGTCTACAGTCTAGTCTATAGTCTAGTCTATAGTCTAGTGTATAGTCTAGCCTATAGTCTGGTCTATAGTCAATTCTATAGTCTATTCTACAGTCTAGTCTATAGTCTAGTGTATAGTCTAGTATATAGTACACACTAAAGAGAAGTCACGCAAGGAAAATGTGCTAAGAGTTGTTGGGAAAATGAAGATCGATATCACGACTTTGGGAAATGTGCCGAACAATTCACTCTAACACTCAACTGAAATAGCTGTTGGTTCAGTGAAACCCTAGATTTAATCTTATCTGCCGATATCTCCTTATTTGCCTTTTGGCTTTTAAACACTGTGGGCATTCTAATTAATCCAATACATTTTATACATGCGGTGATAGCAGGATTTCCGCATGATAGTTAGCGTTGTAATTGGTAAAGCAATTTCCGGATTTTTGGTGTAGATCTCCAAACCTGTTTTATCCCTTAGTTTAGAGCTATTCGCGTAACAACAGAGTACCTCAGAAGTTGACCACAATCTCCTACCTGGAATCAATGTGTTATAGTTTACAACAATTTCTGTTTTCGGCATTCGATCGGGCATCGAATGCTTTATAACCATTCTATATATACAGCATACATTGATGATGTGACTACATTGAATCATTTCGACTAAATATACATATTTCGATTAAATAGCTACATAGCAATGTTTTCGTAAAATCCGAAGTAATACATATTGTTCTTACCTGCTTGACTATGTAAGCTGTACTACATATACATACATATGTATATTTATTTAGTTAATATAAATTAATACTAATATTTTAATCTAAATAGTTAAGTATATATATGTAAGTAAGGTTACACAATTCTTTTGTTTATTGCATTTCTTAAGATTTTCTTATTGTTTTAAAAAAACTTATTTTATTTCGACTAATAGACACAAACTGAATATACAATAAAACTACGTTTCATATGATATACCTTCATTTTTAGACTTAAACATACGGAATATAATGGACGGTGGATGGAAGTATGTATATATGGATAGACATACATATGAATTGGTGGATTGTTGGTTGGTAATATAATTCAAGCGTTTTTTCCACTATAACAGACATGGGTTATGTCTTTTCGCTTCCTCTTACAGTTACTCTTCTCTGCTATCTTTTAACAATATAAAATAATTAGAATAGTCGTACAAGTAAATTGTGTGATTGTAAAGACTTACTTTTATTATTTTTTTTTATAAAAAACATCTAATATTACACATACCTATGTAGTAGTTGTTGTTGTTTTGCATCCATTGTCTGTCAAATGTTTTTTTAACATCTTTGTCTTAAGAA